>NC_056740.1:217798505-217813505 GCF_019279795.1 Protopterus annectens
ATACCCCCCTATCACATTGGACATGGTTGCTGTACACACACATGCCCCACATGGTGCTGTGTTTGCCATATTCCACTATGGCGTGGGTACACATGTGCAGGGCCACGCATTTCTGGACCGTATGTGTAGCTGATACATTGGGTGCCCTTGTACCTGTGCCATACACACATGTATACGCGGCCAGTGTTACAATACCACATATGTGGTGTACCTTACACAATGGATACACCTTTACATGTCTCAGTATAGTCATGCCGTGATGTCTACCCGGCTCAGACTGTTTACATATGCAAATGACAGTCGTGAAACACATCTGTACTCACCTGCATACCACTAACACAGGGGTGTCCTCCACTCTGCCATGGGCCATGTTCTCCGCATTACTGATGCATGTAGTACTCCTACATGGCGTTTGCAGTGGGCAGTGTGGGAGGGCCACACCTGCATGTGTGCACACATGCCACATTGCTCAGCCTGGGCGTCTGTGTGACCTCCACAGACTGGACACACACCGTGCTGTGGGACATAGGTCCTGTACACATCCTACAGGGACACACTGTGTCACTACTCATGTGATAGCTCCCTTGCTGGTAGGGTGACACAGACCCATGCTACCACCACAGCGGAAGTACTGTATAGACATACAGTTGACATCCACCTCTGCCGTTCAGTGGACACTACCATGGGGGGGGTGACACTACTGTGTACATTGCACATGTGTTTACACACGGCCCTGCCGGACATCATTGTTGCACACATTGCACCTGCTACGAAACGTTTGCACATGCTTACTTGCTGTTCACTCCATTTCGGGTACCTATTCTGCTACTACTCTGTCCCATATGTGCAGGCCATACATATCCTGTTTATGTATATAACATTAGGCCATCCCTCCATCATGCATGCTATGCCTGTGATACTGTCTATGATTTCTGAACATATCCATCATGACAGCTTTGCATTACACATAATTGACATAGTCACCCCTACTGCGAGGAATACGCACGCGCGGCGCACATTCCGTATGACATCGACGGTATATGCCCATGCACATGTGTGCTGTGACACTATACATACATGTCCTATCCCGTGCTGTGGCACTTCATTGTTCGATATCCACTGACAGCATCAGCGTGGGTGGTGTAATTGTTCTGTGTTTGAAATCCCTATTGGGGACCTTGGGTTATCCCGCCTGTGTACATGTTGTCCCACTGCTGTGCACATGTTGTCCACAGACGTTGGTATGCTCCGCGGCTTAGCATTACATAACCATCTTTCACCACTGTCTGCCTGATGGACAGGTATCTTTACTTACACACATCGTTCACATACAGTGCAGATTCGTCATACGTATCATGCGTTACACACCAGTACATATCGTGGGTTCAACATACCTTTCCGGCCTTTGCTTTTGTATTCGTAGATATCTTCCTCTTGCTTGCTTGCTTTGTATTCAGGTTGTGTTCGGTATGAACATACGGTTTGAATATCCAGGGGGTCTTCCTTTTATTCGTCGTCACCTGAGCCATGTGGGTTCATCACGCCAATAGCTGTTCCTCGGTGTGTACTTATGCGCATATCAGCGGTGATCCTCCTCCATTCGTACGTTACGCGCGAAACTATGCCATGGTTCATTCCTCGTGTGGCCGTTGGTTATTTGCACTACCTTCGTGGGGATGGTATGTATTGTATCATGTTTGTGTGACTGCATCCGCTATGTGTGGTGTCAGGTACATATCGCTGTGTTAGCCGTGGATTGTGTGTGTTGGGTATGATATTTTGTTGGACATGTGGGTGTCCGTGTCCTGGCGGCGTCTGTCGATGGCGTTGTGCATTTAGATGTGTAACATAGCTGTTATATTCCTGTACACAACGGATGCAGGGAAGCATCAGCTGCTGCTAGTGTTTCCCACGCGGCTTGTTGCGGGTATGCCACTGTCATTGACTGCCTGTATGTTTTTGCTACGGTTTCGGCTGGTATCCCTTTGATATGTGCGATGGGGTATATCTGCGGATGTGGGTGACGGGTACGGGGTGTGGGTCTTGCATTTATACATACACGATATGCTTGTGTGTGTGCTCCATCCCTGCTTGGGGAGCTGCAGGTTACCTGTCTGTTGTTCTGGGAGTGTTTGTTTTGTTGATGGCGTGTGGTGTCGGTATCGCCTGCATGTGTGCTTCCTGCACGTATTCCTCCTTCACATCGGTTATATATCTGCGGATGTTCGTACGTGCCTACTATCCATTTGCATTTTGTCACTGATAGTTACTGTGATTGTGGTCCTGTACTTGGAACGGCCTGTACGCTACCGGTTGCCTCCTATTCGTGTGGCGCTTGCTTACTTAACAGTCGTGGAACACACTGCGGTATTTACGTGCACGTACACGATCGGTGCCGGGATTACACAAGCGTATCTTCGCCGTACATGCCTGATGCTGTGTAACGTTGCCGACATGTCTTGTTGAGTCTACCATATGGCCGCCATACATGCGGTCATAGTTTGTACATGCGTCCTTTGCATCTCCTGTTGGCTATGGTCCTGTGGTACATTCTGGGACATTTCCGCTTTGCATCGTTTTACGTCGCCACGCGCCTTGCCAATGAGGGGCTGTCACTACTACTTTGTGGGCACTGCTATACATACGCCTATGGTTCCTGTACTGTATGCCTACGCATGCTATTCCACTCCACCTGTGACAAGTCACCTACATACACATTTTACAGTGGCACACACATTACACACACGCAGCGCGACACACGACAAACTCACCTTACACATACACATATTCCCGCCGTAGCTCTCAACCTTCCATTTCCAAAATGAGGGACACACACCTTCATAATGTGTAACAAATGGGCAAAATGTGAAACACATACTAATGGTTTACTAACAACTTCAGCTAAGAAGGTCATAGGGTGGTTGACATATGCTGATTTACGTACAAGGAAGAACATTTCATGAATTCATATGATTAATTTATATTTACCAGGTTTCATTTAAATATATTCCTAACATTGAGTGTGTGACAGACTATTTCAATGTGGAACTTTGAGGTACTTCGCGGAACATGAACTATTTTAGACCCCAAATGAGGTACGTTCCTCATAATGACGTACACTTGACAGGTATGATTGCCGCTTTCGCACCGATGGTTGAACACAATACCTACGTTGGCCGCATCGCCGGCGGCCGTGTGTACCTCCGCAGTCATATGCTATGGATATGACACGCACATATCCCATTACTGTACCATGGCCTGGCGATCATCCCGACCCTCGGATATACATTGATGCAGGTTAACACTTCCATGGCTGCCGTTCCCTGCTCTGGCCACCCTCCCGGATGATCGGGTTGTCGTTCACTATGTCTACTATGTGGAGATATCACGTCTTACTTATCTGTCAACTTGCATCCCTGGGTTCCATATTAACCTGTTGTACTTTATATCTGTGTACGTGTACATATATTTCTATGTGTGTACTGATATCTATTTCCATATCTGTGTATGCACATAAGTACATATGTAGTCGACTTGCGGCGAAAGTGGCAGCATACGGCTACGCCGTCTGCTGTAGAGCCGGCGTGCGTTCGAGGTGTTGGCGTTCCATGCTCTGCTGGCTATTGGGTGCGCAGTGTTTGGGTGGTGCCTTTGTTGGAGTCACACATAGGTCCGCACATACGGTACACATTACGGGCGGACATGTTTGTGTGGCGTCCATTTTACTGTGTGTGCAGGTAAGGAGGTGTCAGTCCATGGGGCCTACACTGTCGAAGTATGTGCTATGCGTTCCCTCTTTGCCAGGGCGTAGGCATATTGGGTACGCCACTGTCTACCTACTGGGGCTGGCACAGTGTGTTCATGGCGCTGAACGCCCTGTGCCTGTGCTTGCCCTGGCAGTTGTGGCGGGCTTGGTGGCCCTCCACCATTATGTCCCTGCAGCAGCTGTTTCCGCAGAATCATATTGTGTAGCATACAACATACTATGAATATGTGGGCACATGTGCCTGGAGAGTACTGCAAGGCTCCACCGGATGTATCCAAGCACCGGAACCGTGATTTCAACATCCCAAACACACGCTCTATGATTATTCTAGTTTGTGCGTGTGCCTCATTATGGTGTTCTTGCATGTGTGTGTGTGCATTTCTGATGGGTGTCATCAACCACGGCTCCAGTGCGTAGCCAGCATCCCCCACAAGGTGACCTTGTGTGATGTCCCCCCTGGCGAATACCTGATACAGCTGTGAGGCATGCCAGATATGGGAGTCGTGGTAGCTTCCAGGGCTGCCAGCACACACATCCATGATAATGCCCTGCGCATTGCACACGACCTGGCAATTGATGGAGGGGTATCCCTTGCGGTTTATGTAGCGTCTACCCTGCTCCCCGGTGGTGACTTGATTTCTATGTGCGTACAGTCTATCGCACCCAGTACCTCCGGTATTGTGCCACACGGTGGAAGCGGCGATATTGCTAGCCAACTCCTCCTGAGATCTGGGGAAGTTTATATACTCATGGGCATAATGTGACATGGCATCCAGGAACTGGTGTAGTACCCTGGATGCTGATGCCTGTGAGATGCCCATTATATCCCCGGTTGGCCTTTGAAAGGTACCTGTAGCCAGTATTCGCAAGCTCACACATACCTTTGTGTCCACCGGGATGGGCTCCCCTCTGTTGTCTCTTGTTCTCAGGCGTGGCCGGCACAGCTCCACTATTTGCTGTAACGTGTCCCTGTCCACCCTGTAGCGCTCTACTATCTCCAGGTCTTGCAGCCCCTGGTAGGTCACCCTTGGTCTGAACACTCTCCTTCTCCTGTGAGGCGTACGGTAGTTGGCGGCACCATCCTCCGCAACTCCGTCTGTCTCTGCCACATACCTATGCATCACGGCCACGGCGGCACCCAGCATATACATATTAAAAGTTCCCCGTGTGTTTACACCCTACGGTGCGGCATTTGGGAAATCGCGTTGTGTGTTGTGTGCATTCACACTTTATACTGTTGTGCTGTATACCCGGTGATGTCATTGGGTGTGTCTGTGCAGCCGTATCCATGGATTATTTTCGGTGTTTTACGGTTGCAACTGCAACGGTATTGCCTTTAGTGTTACATTACAGTTGCCTGCATTGCCTTAGCTTTGCATCTTACATTACTGCATCCTGCAGGCACATGGCATATGATGCATTTTATCTGCAGCCGCAGTTATGCTACCTCTGTACTTGGCTGTGCTATTTCGGTTCTTTGCTCTTTGCATTTCTACTACATCCCCTACTATCTTTGCATTCATATGCCTCCCCTTTCCCGTTATGCAGGGGTCTGCATGCAGAGTTGTCAGCTGCCGCCGTTTGCCCTTCCTGGATTGATTGGTGTTGATTGCTCATTACGGCTCCAATTACACTGCTTCCGCATTTCCTCATATTCTCCGCATTACCTTCCTATATCCGTGGTTGTTGACGGGGAGGCCGTCACATGACTGGGTTGGGGAACGTGGTCATCCTCGTGCACATGCATCTGTGCGCGCATTATGTACTCTCAGCGCATCTATTTCCTCACACGCCGGTCCTGCTGCTGTGATGTGCATTGTACAGCCCAGGTTTGCTGGCCTCCAATGTGCTTCCTCCTACAGTGGCACACCCCTCTGAGATTGACATGTATCCCGTGTGGCCACTCCTCGGTGTACTACCGCTACGCCGTTTGCGCCATCCTTACACCGGCGCCGTTTTTGCGATTCACTATTATCTGCCTCATTTGCATGGCATTGACTGTTAATACATGGTTACGGCGCCGAACACTGCCACCACTCCTTGACAACCATTGCGCTGGGGTTGAAGCTTTACATACATACTATGGTGTGTGGTGGCTGTGCAGCTGATGTGTGTTATACTGCTCTTTTAGGACATTGTCATATTATTTCATTGCTTTGCAACTTCTGTGCACATATCCAGGGGTTCTGCTGTGCTTTCTACGCATGCCATTTATGTCATTTTACATTTTGTGCATATTTTCTTTGGACATTCTCAGTGCCTTTCCCCATTGGCATATTGCACCTGTATGATACCTGACTTTGACAGCCTTCCGTTACTCCTCGGTCATGTTTGGGTAAATGTAAACCGTTTTTGGTTTACATTGCCGCGTCTTATGCTACGCCTGCGCCACTTCGTGGATCGCTATTTCCCTTCATTTGCATGGTGCAATACCGCACACAGTGTGTTTTGCATACCTACGCCGGGGGCGGAGCAGGTCCGTGGTCCGTTCCTATATCCGTGGTTGTTGACGGGGAGGCCGTCACATGACTGGGTTGGGGAACGTGGTCATCCTCGTGCACATGCATCTGTGCGCGCATTATGTACTCTCAGCGCATCTATTTCCTCACACGCCGGTCCTGCTGCTGTGATGTGCATTGTACAGCCCAGGTTTGCTGGCCTCCAATGTGCTTCCTCCTACAGTGGCACACCCCTCTGAGATTGACATGTATCCCGTGTGGCCACTCCTCGGTGTACTACCGCTACGCCGTTTGCTCCATCCTTACACCCGACCATTTAGCGATTCACTATTATCTGCCTCATTTGCATGGCATTGACTGTTAATACATGGTTACGGCGCCGAACACTGCCACCACTCCTTGACAACCATTGCGCTGGGGTTGAAGCTTTACATACATACTATGGTGTGTGGTGGCTGTGCAGCTGATGTGTGTTATACTGCTCTTATAGGACAATGTCATATTATTTCATTGCTTTGCAACTTCTGTGCACATATCCGGGGGTTCTGCTGTGCTTTCTACGTACATGCCATTTATGTCATTTTTTACATTTTGTGCATATTTTCTTTGGACATTCTCAGTGCCTTTCCCCATTGGCATATTGCACCTGTATGATACCTGACTTTGACAGCCTTCCGTTACTCCTCGGTCATGTTTGGGTAAATGTAAACCGTTTTTTTTGGTTTACATTGCGTCTATATGCTACGCCTGCGCCACTTCGTGGATCGCTATTTCCCTTCATTTGCATGGTGCAATACCGCACACAGTGTGTTTTGCATACCTACGCCGGGGGCGGAGCAGGTCCGGCGCATGCCGGTAGTGCACGTGGAATTGCTTCATACCTGAATCGCTCAGCAGCCATATTTGGCGTTATAACGCCGACGCTATGCTGGCGCCTGGTGCAAGGTTCATGAATCCCGGGGATAGTCTTTTATATAAGCTACTAACATAGCGATACACCTTTAACAAGGGATGACTGTGATAGAGTTTTAATTATTTTAATTGTTTTAATTATTCAATTAATTATGAGTATATAAGAACACGTTTTTTAGATGTATTTTAAGTCTGAAGAAGCGTTGTTAAAACGTGAAAGCGCTTACTCCTTCCTACAGCTGTTCGTTTGATGTTTTAATTTTCTATTAAAGCCTGAAGAATCATCGTGGTGTGCCTCTTTTGTGTTTTTGGATAAAAATCCAATACCACTTCTTTGCAAGTTATAGGTATGCCTGTATGATCCAAGAAACCCATACCATGTATTTAAACTTATTAGAAACACTGACCATCCAACCCAATACCATATTCATGGGTGACTTTAATTACCCCACTATTAACTGGGAATCCTGTACGACACCAAACTTACATGCACATAGATTCCTGAATTTTGTAAACACAAACTCCCTGGACCAGGTAGTTAATACACCAACCAGGGGTGCAACTATACTGGATCTGATCCTTAATAATATGAGAGACTGCTGCACACCTCCTACTGTAATGCGTTCCATGGTAAGGTCAGACCATAAAATGGTCTCCTTTGATATAAAAATAAAACCATAACCCCAGCTAAACCTGAAATATTCAGAAACTATTCTAAGGCTTACCTCCTGCTATTAAAGGAGAACCTGGCAACATTTCAAGCCCCCATAAACCATGAGAACACTTCTACCTATGCAGAACTGTTCAAAGAAAGCCTGTACAAGCATGTTAATAGCCGCAGAGAGGCAGCTGTACCCACCAGGAAAAAGGTACAGAACTAACTCAAAAAACAAGCCACCTTAGTGGAATCACAAAATCAATTGGCTGTATAACAGGAGGAAGACAATCATGCCAAAAATTAGGAGGTGCAGCACCCAGCAGGATAAAAGCACTCTCATCAAACTAAACAAACAACTCAGAGGACAAATAAAGTCTACCAAAGACAAATATGAGGTAAGTTTGGCCTCCCAGGCCAAGGACAACCACAAAGCATTCTTTAGCTATGTCCCCAACCTCAAAGGTAATATACAATTGTGTGCAGAGCTCATTGTAAATAGAGCCATCTATACTGAGCCAGAAGACATGGTAAACCTCCTGGCTGATAAATTCAGCTCCAACTTTACTTCTCTCTCCCCCTCAACCTTCCCTCAGGAAATATCATCAAATATAACTCCCCCCTGCTTTCACTAGGGAACAGGTCCATAATGCTCTCTCTAAGACCAAGAACACTGCATTAATGGGCCCAGACAATATCCCAGGATGCCTTCTAAATAGCATGAAACATGACTTATCAGGGCCTCTGGAATTGCTATTTAACTGTAGCCTCCAAACAGGCTTCATGCCTCACGAATGGAGAAAGGCAACAATCATCCCTCTGCACAAAGGTAGGCCATCTACAGACCCTGGAAACTACAGACCCATAAGTCTCACTAGTCTTATTTGTAAAGCCATGGAAAGAGTTATCATGGAGATGATCAACAGAGATATAGTGAACTTCCTGACACTGGACGCAACCAAATGTGGTTTCATCAAGAGCAGATCATGCCTTCTCAACCTGGTGGTCTTCTTTGAGTAGGTCACCAAAGCAATGCATGAAGGCAAATTCGTTCACACTGCCTACATAGATCTGGCCAAGACATTTGACACAATACCCGACTCGGGCATTGTTGACAAACTCAAGAGGGTAGGTGAAAAACCCATATGTCACCCCGGTGGATAGCCAACTGTCTTACAGACAGGACACAAGAAGTTAGAATTGGGGAATTCACCTTTACAAAGAGGCCAGTCACAACTGGAGTCCCTCAGGAATCAGTCCTTGGACTGCTCCTTTTTGGCATTTACTTCTCAGAAGTCAAGGGCAATGCCAGTGGTCTCTGGCTGACTAAATTTGCAGACGATTGCAAATTAGGAGCTGTCATTGAATCTCACACTGACACAAATGTTCTGCAGGAGGGGCTGACATGGACAAACAACTGATGTCAGAGCCATGGACTAAAACTAAATGCCAAGAAATGCATAACAGTATAATTTGGGAAGTCATCCATCCCTGGAAACTCTCATATTGACAACACACCCCTTAGAGGTGACCCAGTAGTCAGGGACTTAGGGACATACATAGATAGTAATTTAACCTTTGATCATCATGTGCCTACAGTGGTGAGGAAATCATTCTATGTTGCGCCACTTATAAACAAATGTATTGCATCCAAGTCCAAGGAATTCATTGTTCCACTATATTCGGCATTCATCAGACCTATCATTGAGTACAATGCCCCTACCTAACCAGGCATATCCAACAATTGGAATGTCCACAGAGGTCCCTCACTAAAAGAATACAGGGTATAAGTAATATCTCTTATGCAAACCGCCTGAAGGCCCTATCCCTGTATTCTGTCTCTTACAGGCTTTTGAGGGGAGATCTATGCCTGGCATACAGGGCATTGTCAGATCCCACTCTGATGGACCTCCTCCATGTCCACAAAACAAACAGCACCAGAATTACTCATTCTAAAGACTTAAACCTTGCCTGTAATATAAATAGGACCTGCTGGAAAGATAGGTGTGTATCCCAGAGACTAACCCATTTATGGAACAGTCTACCTATCCATGTGAAGCAGAGTTCCTCCCTAACCCAATTCAAATCCAACTTGGACAATTGGATGGGATAACAGAAATTCATCTCTGGTTTGGCACCTATGTCTCTAATAGACATAAGTAACCCTTAAATGGTTCATCTCTCAGGCCCCTGCTTACACTAATCAAGAGTATCAGAACATGTCAGAGATTTGGGATGCATGGCTAGGCTTAAAAAGGCCCCTGTGGTCATTAGCCTAGTAAACACCTATGAACCTATAGATTGTTATTATCTGCTGCTTTTTGAATGCATTTGTCTGTAGTACAGTCTGATGACACTACTACTGCTGGCAATAGCCATACACAGAGAAGGTGAAACGTTTCCAGGACACCGACACCGGAGGAACTGAGCAACCTGTCTCAGCACTGACTCACAAACAGGGACAAGTGCAGAACACCATCCCAGTGGGAAATAAGGTATGTGTTTAAATGCTATTCTTAGTCACTGGGACATTTCACAGAGTAGCAGGGGACATGCTTGGTGTGTTACAGGCATCACCATCCATGATCTTCACAACATCACTGCATGGTATGCTACAACATGGCAGATGTGAACATTATTTCTGCATGGCAAATGTAAACATTATTTCTGAGTACATTTTCAAAAGAATGCTACAATTGTATCATGTATGGCATTATCCTAAATTAGTGTGTGCCTTACATTTGAGTCATGCACACATGACAGCAAGAAATGGGGAACAGGGCAGGGTCTACTGCTAAGTCATGTTGAAAAACATGTGTATCATCTGCCACATGTGTCTTGGAAACCTGCCAGTTAACATGAATCCCATATGTGGGCCTCTCTCAAATGCTAAAGATGTGTACTCTGAGGGATATTGTACAGGCTCAAATGGGGTGGATGCCTTTGATGCACTCCCACAGTCAATGCTTGATCATGCTAGCCAACATGGCTTTATTTATTTGGCGACCGAATAAAATATTCCCACTTAATATCCTTAAACATTATAAAAGCAATACTATAGAATTGTTTTAACACAAGCTCAGTACCACAGCACTGGTCAGATGATTGCTAACTGACCAAGGAACACAGCATTTTAGGACAGTGTTGTATATTTGAAAACAAGAATCATAACAGCCTGTGCAAGGAGTACATGACTCATATGCCAAGTTGAACATGTAACTATGTGTACGTCTAACATAGAATTTAGAAGGAAAATGTACATTCCCTGTTGAAGTTGCTTGTGTGCTGAATCACTTTTACTGCTTGATACAGTAGTATATGCAAGAACAACATCTTTAAGACAACCATGCATGCCTCTGAATCTACATTGCATGTTGATGTGGACTGCATGCATAAGTAGGCATATTCCTTGTGTACTAACAAATTGAACTGTATATATCATAGATTGATTTCTTTTTCTGCATTTTCTCACTCAATTTGCCTATATTGAGCCTTTATGAACCTTACAATGAATAGGATAACATAATGGTTAAGGTGTTTACCTTAAAGACACAAGGTGCAGGGTTTGATTCTCACATAGGGTAACTGGCTAGGCTTCAAATGGCCCAAAAGAGCAGTTAGCCCAGTACTAATCTATGAACCTATGAGCAAATGCAGCCAGAGATCATGTGACTTATCCTGTGGTGCATGTAGTTAAGTGTTACTTTTAAGTTCAGAGGGTTCTGGGTTGCAATACAAGTAATGCAGCCGTGTTTTTTGTAATGTGTCCTTGTAATCACTAGCAATGTATTGAATCCTAGACATGTATATCTACAGTCTTGTTGTGGAAACAACTGTGAGTGTAGAAATGTCATAGCTAAGGTTCAGTGTTGTAATACTGCAGAATCCTGTCCTTTTTAATGCTGTCCCGCTTCCCATTATAAATGTTAGTAATTGACCTAGCATTCTCTATAGAATAATTATTGTTATGAGGGATGAGGTACTACTTGTAATGATATCTGTATTATTTCACATATTGTGCCCAATTAGCTTTGCACAAACACATTGCCTATGTTTGCGCAATGGTAAGCAGCATGCACCATTTTTAAATGTTGCAGATTGCAATGTTCTGCATACTCAGCATCTGTTATAACTGTAATTGGCAGGAAAACACAATGTACATTGGTGTTCATCTGCATTACAGATGCCTCGCAATCAGGGTGAAGGACTGAGATTTTGTTCTTAAAGGTGGGGTGCTTAGGAGTCCAAAGTGTTTCTTGGACTCCTTGTGAATGATTATGGTCCCCAGCTATCATGGATCAGATTACAAATTAGATGCATGGAATAGTTTGCCCCAGTATTTGTTCATTGTTATCAGTATCCCCTGCACTGGGAAACAGTGTAGAAATCACTATCGAGCCCTCAGGATAAGGAAGAGGGATACGCCCAAATGCTGGATGGATGAATGTAGGACTGATGGCACTCCATAGATGTGTGAGTATCACTTACATATGGAAATTGAAAGATGAAACGGTTGCATCTGTTTCTGATTGCTGATCTTAATGTGGTTATATTTCTATCACAGCTAATGCAGACAGAACACAAAATGTGCAAGCGTATAAGGGAAGATTGAGAAGGATGAGAGATGCAAGTGCTATGTATGCTATAAAACAGTACTGGTGTTTTAGCATTAAGAGTAAATTCAGCATATTGTGCTAAACATGTGCATCAATGTGAGTATGCCTTTTTCCATTGTAACACAGTAGTAAGCATGCTGTATGTTTAGTAAAATAACAGCCCAGTATTACTGAGTAGATAGGGGTTGTCATTTAGAAAACTTCACTTCCAAACTATACAGGACATGTGTCTGTGGACATACATATTGCAATGTAAATCATTACCTATGCACCATGGACACCAAGAGAATGCTGCTGATTGTTATCATTATAACAGTGAACGTGTATTTATAACAGTGTAAAAGGAAAGAGTACTGGCATTATGCTGTATTCCAAATAGAAAGTACACTATTACATTGGTTGCTGCTTGTGGTTTGGATGACACACTCCCGAAATGTAAGTGCAGCTGTTTGCAATAATGTTTTAGGTTGTCTACAGTAACATTGAGTACTGTTATGTATTCATAATGATATCAGTGGAAGTGCAGACCTCTATACCTGTGCCCCAAATGGCCTGCTGTCAAATGTAAACATTGTACATGTAACATGCATATGTTCAACATATGCAAGCATGAATGATTGCTATACGCAATCTGATCTGTAATATAGGGTGTCTATGTTAGCAAGAGGGTAATATTCAACATCTTCTTCTTCTTCTTCTTTCGGCTTTTCCCGGTTAGGGGTCACCACAGTGGATCACCTATCCACTCATGAGTGGCAGTGGAGTTTTACGGTGTTGAGTTGCCAGCCCAGCGCCCAACCTTCCACAGAAGGCACACACACACACACACACACACACACACACACACATGTGCATCTAGGGCCAATTTAGCATGTCCAATCCACCTACAGCATGTCTTTGGGGGATGTGGGAGGAAACCGGAGCACCCGGAGGAATCCCACATGACCACAGGGGAGACATGAAGACTCCGCACAGAAGGCACCCCAGCCGAGGATCGAACCAGAGAACCTCTTGCTGTGAGGCGACAATGCTAAATGCTGCTCAGTCTAGTATTCAACATGTTAAAGGTATTTATCATCATTTGTTAGCATTATAAGTGAAATATAACATAATATAGTACAATACTTGTTGAAAGCTTTGTATATCATCTGTGCAGTTACTAATGTTGTTTTCCTTTTTATCTCACCCCAACTCTTCTCTTTTTTTTCATTTTGTTTTATTATATCATTATTATATTATGTTTCTCATCATATTTTCCATTATAATATTTATTTGATTTTTTCATGTGCATGTTATTTTGTACATTATGTTTTATGTTATGTATATTTCATTTTTTGATTTTTATTTTCATTTCATATTACTACAGCATGGCAGGATAGAATAGTTCCTCCTGGAAAACCTATATTCCCTCCACTGGCTACAGCACCAAGGCCCAGCACTTCTGGGTTACAACCTGTAGCACCCCTCCTGCAGCCCCTGCCCTACCTGCACCCTCAGGTAGCTCCACCCCAAATGATAGACCTGTGATTACCTGTGGAAGCAGATGCAGGGGGATGAATTTGTCACCTGATCCAAACTGCCAGGTTTGGTGCATGCAATTATGCACTACACAATTGGTGCACAGCTACACTGAGAGGAGACACTGCTATGCATCATCATGATTAATAAGACAAGGAGATACAGATGTCAGACACAGTAGCCATTGGCACGGTGAAGTGACAGTGATGACAGTCCATGGGGGGATGTGATTCTCACTGTCACCAAACATGATATCCATAGGCTCGTGATTCCCCCATCCCCACCCCAACCAAGATGTTCACCCCCCTCTTATGCCCTTCAATGACCCTGTCTTTCTCTTGTATGTCTTGTCTGTCTTGTCTGTCTGCAAATGCTTCCTCACCTTCCCAACTTGCCTGCCCCACACTTACCTATATTTCTTCCCCAACATTCCACTCTCTCCTTTAAAAAAGACACCTGTCCCAAAAAAAATATTGTCCCATACATAGCTCTCCATTTTGCAGATGTGTCTACTTGACACACCTAATTTGATCAAATTGGCTTCACAATGCAATTATGTTGTTGTCACCACCTCTCTGGAGGTGACAGTCCAAATACAGTTTAAAATGTGTGCATGTGCCCAGTGGTTACTGTTGAAGAAATGGATAGCTATGGTTCTTCCCTACACCCTTCCTGTACATTCCTACCTTCTTGTCACTTTGTTTCCCCCTGCTTGCTCCTCATTTCACCACTTTCCTATCATCCCCTGTTCTTTTCTTTCAAGAATTATTGCTCAATGGTGCATGATGTGCACCATAGCTAAGCAATGTTAAGCGGCAGCACTATATGGAAATATATATAAAACAGCAGTACACACTTGTAAAACTTATGCCGGTACCCCATTTTAAATCCAGTACCACTGGATGTCCGCAACAATGCATCAACCCATTAAGCCACATAGTCATTTAATGAGCAGCTGTAGTCTACACAATAAATAGTAATTGTCATATTTTCTCAATTAGGCACATTTGTGGGATGCTGCATATTGTGCAGCATCACTCAGCAACATATGAATTCAATATTATGCAGTTTTCT
>NC_056740.1:217818505-217903505 GCF_019279795.1 Protopterus annectens
GGTTTCCTCCCACATTCCAAAGACATGCGTTTCTCCCTGGGCCGCTACTGAAAATAGGCTCTGTCCTAGTCGGACTTTCCCAGTCAACAAATGTTAAATAAATAAAATATGCCAAGAAGAAATTCCTCTGTAAGTGCATGTTTATTGAGTTATTTACAGAAATATGAAAGCATATGTTCAATTTCATAATTAGCAATACAACTAATACTACTTATCTCTCAAGACGTGCAACTTACAGTGCAACTATCAAAGGCTGTTTTTTCAACAACATCTGAGGTTTCACCTAATTTCATTTAACAGTTTGTAAGTCACTTGTTTTTTAAAATATTAAGCACATATGGAAATATTGCTTATTTTCATAATTACTAACAATCAGCTAGAACTACTTCCAGAAAGTGTCATATTAATCAGCATTTTCAGATAATTGTCCTGTCTGCTATATTGGTGTTTCACATTACACACCTCAGTAAAATGTAAGTCTTTCAATTATGAAAATATGAAAATAAATATCAAAATATGAATAATAAGTGGCAAACATTAATTTTTACACTGTTGGATTTCCCAGACTAACAGTCTTAGTGGCATTTTGTTAATATCTCTGTGACATGTCTAATACTGCCTATTACAAGCTGGTGAGTAACTTAGTTAAATAAGCCAGATCTATAACGAGGTTCGGGTGTGAACTGGAAGTATACATAAAAAGGTGTTTTACATTTGAGTAAGTTAAGAATGAAAATGAATGTAACAGAAAAAAAAGGAAAAGAAAGTCTTTGTGGACAAGTAGAAACCAAAACATGCCTATTGCTCTACTCTACTCCCCACAATACTTTATTACTTTGAGATCACACTACTCTCATTCAAACCTGGCACTGTTTCCTTACGGATACCATGCCTGAAGCAGCCATCATACAGTAATACTCTGATCTACTGACACATCAGCTTATAGCCCTCTCCCACTTTACTAAAACAGAATTTGAGCAAGTAACTTCTTGGAAGTTACAGCTGTTGCCATCCTAGTCAATGGACATACCTCTCAGCTATCCAGATTTTTGTAGAATGTCCAGATTTTTGGCTCATATTTTTGGTCTGTTCCTCATAACATTTGTGGTTTTCTGACAAATCACTTGGATGATCTCAGGATTGAAGTCACTAAATAATGACACACATTTGAGTTTCAGACTTCAAATCCTCCTTCAGAAAATGTATGTTAAAACGAACCATGTTACTCTAGCAACTTTCTAGGTTTATAAGAGCAATATTTAAAATATTTCCCTATTTTTGTGCCTTTGTCCTCCCATTTTGTGGGGCGTTGTCTAGATTTCTTCTACTAAGCGGTTGAGAGGCATGAAAATGAATCATGCTACAATCATGTTTCCCTTTACTGGAAAGAATGTTTTCTCCACATTTCCTCTGAATCATCTCCATCTAACTGCTAATAAATCTCATTTTTAACATCCTATGCACTAGAACATTTTTGTACATTAAGGCAGAATAAGTGCAATGCATCTGAAAATTCTGCCAGTATTTTCTATTTAATCCTGATGAGTATGACAGATTTTATATTACGGTACAATGACAGTTATCTGTTTGTTTATATGGGTATTTGTATATGTAATCTATCTGTCCGTCTGCCTACCTGTCAATCTGTCTATCCTCTTTAAAGTAGCTATTTTTGACCATTGACCATATTATTGTCTAATTCTTTTTCCCTCTGTTAACTTCTGTTTTACCCTTATGTAATATAAGGAGTGTGATGATTACATTCCAAAATCATCAAAAAGATAAAATAGTTAACAATTATGCTGTCATAAAACATAGCAACAATTTTTAAAGGTGCATAGTAATTTTTTATGTATTTTTTAAAGCTGTTATGATTGGGTCTTGCCCACGGGACACATGACATCCACCTTGTTGGCTTTAAAAGCTGTAAAACATTTCATGCTGCCAAGCTAATAAACAAGCATGTTGCAGGGTGAACTATGTAGTAGCATTTAAAGTTCTTGGAGAGATGCAGTTTGCCTCTGGCCACTGTCTGTGTTACAAATTTAAGTGTTTTACACATTTCAAAGCTGAACAAAAGTTTGCAGTTGTGCATTTTTTTCTGTGTAGCTGTTAGTACATTAGAGCAGCAGAAAAACTCCATGTACTACAAAAAATTATGATAATGTTTTTCTGACCATAGCCAGTGGTTGTGTGTTCTCAATATGGATTTCAAGCTGATTCACTCTCATGGTAAGTGTCTTGACATCCTTGTCTCACATAGATAACACAAAGCATTATGACTGAGCTTCCAATACTAATCACCTTTTTTGCATTTGAGACATGGATGTCAAGAAATCCACATGAACAGCAAAGCAAAACAAAGCTCGAGAGGTGTTGAGAACACAACAATTTGGTTATGTTCAGTGAAACCTAGTCATAATTCTTTTTAGTGTATGGATTTATTTACTTATTTATTTATTTGACATTTCTTTACTGGGGAAGTCTAAATGGGCCAGAAAATGTCCATTTTCAACCGAGGCCTGGGGAGAAAAGCTCCACAATCACAATATTTCAAAAATCAAATACAGATATTTTAAATCACAAAGTATCATGTAACACAACAAAACATAGTAGTGAAAAATGTTGCAATGAAAAACAATAACATGAGCTGGAGAAAATATGTGAGGAAAAACTCAAGAGTTATATTATTTGTTTTGTTACATAGATTAGTATGTGATAAATGAGACCTGAGACAATTCTAATAAGATATTTAAGGAAATGTTAGACATTACATGATTAGGGACAGTAAGGTGAAAATAAGCAATATCTTAGTATGAGAAATGTGTTCATTTTATGGTTATAGGAGGAAGAAGGATGGAGAGAAGGAGATTATAAGAAGAGTGCAGCTAGGGTGTCTTCAGGTAGCTTAGGTGAGTAGGAAGGAAAGAGAAAGAGGTAGAGGAAAGGTCTGCAGAGATGAAGTAAATAAGGTAAGGTAGTGGTAAAACAAAAACAAGTGGAGTAGAAGGCTGGAGAGGGCTGTGAAGTATATTCTAGGTTGAAGAGGTGAGTGAAGTATAGTGAGTAAGTTCAGCCAGGATCTTCAACTGCTCCAAGGTACTACTAGTTACACTGAAAAAAAGTATAGGAGGATAAAGTGAACACTTAGGGTCAAAGTTTGAGAAGTTCCATGAGATGTACTTGTACACCTCACCATAATCTTTCCAAATTCAGAGACAGCCCTACCATGGTGCATGAAGATGTGCAACACCACTGTAGTCTGTCTCTTCTGCTGTACTAAATACTAATGAGGCAGTCCAGAGAGGGGCATATACTAAGTAGCCATGTGCTCTTCCCTAGAACTGCCTGCAGTAAGGCATTTATGCAGCTGAGCAATTTTAAATTTGCATGGCCACTCTTGGCTGCTCATGGTAATGAACATGGCCAAAGGTTCATATTCATCTATTGTGGTACAGGTAAATGCTGAGGAGATGATACCATTGGGGGAGGGGGGTAGATGTGTGTGAGTATGGGTGAATGGGTATGTGCATTTGTGAATGCCATTGTGTAGGGAAGGGTCTGTGTGTGTGCACACGTGTGTGTGTATGATTGTCTGGGTGGGCAGGTGTGGCTGTCATACTTCCATACACTGTTAGACTAATGAGCAATGCCTATATCACTGGGTTGGGACAAGGCGGGACCTGGGACGACATGATCGACAGACCTTGATGCTTTGCCAGAGACTGCCTGCATCTGTCACCCCTGGGATTCCAGGTACAGGCTAAGGCTCTTGCCACCCCTATAGTGCCTTTTTTAGACAGTGTTCCAAAGAACAAAATTTCACCGTAACACCTACAAAAAAATGCAATCTGAGGGTCATGCTGCTCAATGCTAGAAGTCTAAATCTCAAGATGCACTTGCTAAAAGCTCTCCTCAAAATGGAGAATGTTGACATCTGTGCTGTAACGGAGATCTGGTTTAAAGAGGCAGAAAGCACCCCTGCAATCCCAGGCTACAACTCATTCCATACCTTTTGGCCCCAGAATGCATCCGGAAGCTTCAAAGGTGGTGGTGTCTCCATATTCTTAAAGGAGATGCACACCTCTAGACTGGTAGCCCAGCATAATGCATTTGAGATACTTTAGGTACAACTAACACTGGGTAAGACGCTGATACAAGTCAAAATAGCCTGCTACAGAACCCCAAACATGTCCCTCGACTCACACGCCAACTTCCTAAGCACCCTGTAATCTATAAAGGTCCAACCCAATATTCTCATACTGGGTGACTTCAACTACCCTTCCATCAACTGGGAAAACTATTCAAGTACCAATGTACAGGCCCAACGCTTTCTGGAATTTATCAGTTCCAATGTCCTGGACCAGCTCATTCTGACCCCCACTAGAGGAAGCAACATCCTTGATCTGGTTATCACCAACATGGGAGGCCATTGCTCCACACCTATAGTCAGTTCCTCCCTGGTTAAATCTGACCACAAACTGATCACCATGGAAATCTCCATCTCATCTACCCCCCGCTAAGGTGACCACTCTGAAAAACTTTTTTAAAGTCAATTTTGGGGACCTAAAAACAGAAGTGGCTAACTTCTCTGCACCCATGCCAATGGAAAATAGCTGCATGACTGCCAAATCATACACCAGTGCTCTGTATGAGCATGTACACAAATGCATGGACCTTGCCATACCAAATAGAACTAAGACGTTCTCCTACAAAAAAAGGAAGCCAATTTGATGGTCCCCAGCCATCAATAAACTCTACAACAGAAGGAAGAAACTGTTGCAGAAATAAATGAAGTCACAAGACTGGAAAACCTTCCTTATCAGTCTCAACAAAAAGCTGAGATCCCTTATCAAATCCTCTAAAGCCAGCTATGAAGGCAGAATTGCAGCTGACACCAAAAACAACCACAAAGCCTTCTATAGCTATATCAAAAACCTCAAAGGCAATACCCAGATTTGCTCTGAGTTATTTCACAATGACACCGCCTATACTGAGCCAGCAGATATAGCCAACATACTGGCCAACAGATTCAGTGCCAACTTTACCCCTCCCCCCCAAGGGCCCTATCACAATACCACATGAAAGCCCGGTACCCACCATTTCTGTGGCACAGGTAAAAGCTGCATTATCCAAAGCCAAGAATACAACATCCATGGAACCTGATAATATCCCTGGCTGCATCCTACATGAGCTACAAAACAAACTGGCACCACATCTGTGTGCCCTGTTCAGTCACAACCTTACCTCAGACTATGTCCCTAATGAATGACGCACTGCTACAGTCATTCTGCTTCATAAAGGGGGGGGGCAACTACAGACCCTGGGAACTTTCACCCCATTAGCCTGACAAGCCTGATATGCAAAGCTATGGAGCGCATCATCATGGACCTGCTTAACAAAGATATAGGCAATCTCCAATCTCTTGACCCCACACAGTTTGGCTTTGTCAAGGGGAGATCCTATCTGCTGAACCTGGTTGACTTCTTCAAGGCAGTCACCAAGGGTGTGGATGAGGGTAAGGCACTGTATACAGCCTACCTCGACCTGGCCAAGGCCTTTGATACCATTCCTCACTCAGGTATCATTGATAAACTCACCAAACTAGGCATCAATTCTTACATCACTAGGTGGGTTGCAAAATGGCTCACAGACAGTACCCACAGAGTGAAAGTTGTGGATTCCAAGTCATACTGTCGATCAATCACAAGTGGAGTTCTACAGGGCTCGGTCCTGAGTCCTCTCCTGTTGGCATCTACTTCTCAGAAGTCCAGACCAACACAGAAGGACTCTGGCTGACCAAGTTCACATGGGTCAGGTGGAACATTAGCCATCAAGGATAACTTTTTATCATCATCCCTTAATGGCACTTAAACATAATGGGGATCAGGAGGGGAAACAGGGATCAGCAGGGAAAACACTAGATACCTGGGAGAACATTTGAACAACATGGCTTAGGGGCACTTAAAAAAACAGATGATGTAGGTTGGGGGGGCACTAGACACCAGGTATGCTATGAATAACATACCATAAATGCACTAAAATGGATCATAGCTCTGCACTGTCCCACTTACGACAGAGGATAGTAGTGCTCTCTACCACCATTAGACACCAGGAATTTTGTATAAATTTTGTATAAATGATAAATAAGACTCCTCCCCTCAAAATTAAATTACAAATGAAAGGAAAAGGCTTTGTACTCTGCATGCTGCATGTTTGTCCCTGGAAACATGACCAGTAACCCACTGCACAACAGTTGTTTTTTTTTTTTTACAATACAGTGAGGCTCTCTGGCATGAAATGCCTGTAACAGTTTGGGAGATACAAGGAAGAAGGACAGGGCACATATAAACATTCCTCTCAACCTTGTAGTCCAAAGAAATCTAGACAAAGACATTGTCAATGGTGAAGAGGGACAGGGCATACATAAACATTCCATACCCAAAGAAATCGAGACAAGGCCATAAACTATTGTGTGACAAAAGCACGTACTAAGGTCAGATTTTACTTATGCCACTTATAAACTTAGAATAGAATAACAGCTTTTGCATTAGCATGCATATACTGAAGGATATGAAGTGTGAAACTCTTAATTTCTGGTACTAATGACAGACTATAATCTGCCATGATTTACAAGGATGAGGAGAATAAAAGGAGCTATTGGGTATATTCTTACAACAGAGGGCAGGTATGGGGTTTGTGGTGTACATAGGTGAGTTTATGAATGCATGTGTTGTGTGTGGGAGCCTGAATGAGGATGGGATGCCCATGCTAACACACTACATCAGCCTCTGCTATTAAATAGTATAAGAAAGTGCTGATCTGCACTTGCTGTATTTTAAGGTGATTCAGGGATATGCAAATTAGCTGATAAACAGGACTTTCCTCATAGTGGCTAATGTGTATCTGAATCCCAAAAGACCACATTTCAGAAAAAATACCATTTTACCACAGCACTTCACGTGAGTGGTGGGACTGCTTCTGAATCTCTGAGTTACAGAGGCAGTCAGCTGAAGAGAAGCGTAGCTCTGATGTGCTAACAACTTTAAATGCTGTTATACCTTCAGTCTGCCTGTGTGTGTGTGTGTGTGTGTGTGTGTGTGTGTGTGTGTGTGTGTTTGTGTGTGTGTGTCTATGTGTATGTCATTGTTGTGTAGCACTAAAAAAGTACTTAACAGCTTTAAAGCTGCTTCCATTCACAAAGCATGCTGTTCAACCTTTGTGTTTCTTTCATATTTTGTTTACAATGTATAGGTTCATAGGTTGATACTAGGCTATTGCCCTAGGGCCTATACAAGCCTAGCCATAACAATTACTTTTCTGAAATAAATGCTAAATTCAACAAAAAAACAAAAACAAACAAAAAAAAAACAAAGCTGTTTCCATTTTCCAGTGAGTGTGATGGTGTGGTATCTACTGAGTATATGCTCCAAAAATTGGGGAAAACAATAAGTTAAGTGTGTCATTAAAATGATATTTAATCATAACAACACTAAGGGGCGCTAAACAAAAGCTTATTAAGGACACCTATGCTCTGTTAATAACAGGTCTCGCGCTAGGGACTAATAGCATAAGGTGCCAGCTGGCAAACAGTAGCAGCAGATGGTAAAACAGATTTGAAAAGCTGTTAGAATGTCACACTGCCACACTTACAGAGAAAGTGTGACAGCTTTTAAGGTCATTAGCTCTACAGAGGATCACTTTTTTGCCTGTTGTGCTGTCTGCTTGAAAGGGCTAGGTGCACTAATGGTGTTCAACAATGGTGAAATACTTTGTGCTCATAAACTTTCCTTTCTTTTCTTTCTTTTTTTTATATGTCTGTAAATAGTAGTAAATGAAGCAGAAAAAGCTCTGTGCACTACAAAAAGTATGCTTGGGTTCCTGGCTCTCAACTATCCAGATTTTTGCAGAATATCCAAATTTTTGCCTCATATTTTTATATATTCCTTATAAAATTTGTAGAATATTCATAGTTTTGCCTCATATTTTTGATATGTACCTCATAAAATGTGTAGTTTTCTGGCAAATCATAGAGGATTGAAGTCACTAAAAAATTTCAGACTTCATACCCTTCAGAAAATGCATGGTAACCCCAATCGTGTTATTTATCAACTTTCTAAGTTTATAACAGCAATATACAAAATATGTTCCTATTTTTGGGCCTTTTAACTGCATTATTTTATGCTTTGTCCCGATTTCTTGTGCTAAGAGGTTGAGAGGTATGCTTTGGGTCACTGCTCATATCCTTTTATTATGTATTCTTGACATGGATGCCAAGAAACACTGCAAGAGCATCATTTCTTGGCATCCACGTCACAAACACATGAGCTGGTTATGTCTGGAGACCTGATCAGAATCATTTCTGTTATGTGTCTCTTTGACATCAAGGAGATATATAACAAGCTGGTATTTTCCCTGTTTTAAAGCAAGCAATAATGGCCACCAGGATAGGTGTTATAAGTGAATTAATACTCGTCCAGGGGTTTTGTGAGGTCCCTTGTGGGTATTGAGCCTTAGCACCCATCGAATGGCATTCGTTTCCTGATAATGTCCACAAGGAAGGGGACTGTTGCATTTAGACAATGGGTTAGCTGTTAAATTGCTTTGTAGCAAAGTTTCTTATGACTGTATAGTTTGTTTTCATATTTGTGGCTTACGCCACCCCTTTAGTTTGGAGAAACTATGCCCATTATTTTGCTGTGCCTCTGTCGAGCAGTGACACTGAGGGGGTAACCCTGGGGGTGTACTCGATCTCCCATCCATTGGTTAAGATTCCTCTTGAACAAGGCCAGCGAGGTGCTCTGCCTCACATATACGGATTTTGTTCCACAGCATAGGAGTCTTTGGGTGATGAATCCATCCCTCCTATTAATAACCGTGTCGAGGTTTAAGTCTCCCACCCTTGTGGCTTTTGAGATGAAGCATGTTCATCAAATCTGGGTTTGACATGGCCTTGTATGTCAGGCACAGGTCACCTCTGATTTTTAGATATAAAACAGTTCCACTGCCTAATGTTTCAAACTTGCTGTAGCACATGTAGTTGTTGTTGGAGGAAGCATTTTGCATTGAGAATATAAGCTATGTAAGTATTTAATGTCTACACGCACACACATAACTTTTCTTTCTTTGTTTACCTTGTTTTTAAATTTTAGACTTGCTAAACAGCAAAGTCACATTTAGCAAGTATAGAAAAATGGCAGTGTTTTTTTTTTCTGTCTGAGCTTTACAGATGGCCTTGTTCTTTACCAGGCATTACCTGAAAGTTAATATCTGTTAAAGATTGTCCATTCTCTAGTTAGGGTGAAGATGACTTCTCCTGACTTTTAAGCATTAGTAGCACACTCATGTACTGTAATCTGGTTTTGATCAGGGTTCATTATCTTTTGTTATCCCTGCCTATAACTTAAATAAGTTCCATCTACTGACTGATGTATTAGCCAATCTCTATGTTCATTCATTTGCCACATTATTGTCAATGATTGTAGAACAGTCAAAAATCCACTAAATGTACATGGTCACAGTTATTGGAAACTAAAAAAGAATCAGGTTTGTAAGCTTGTCCCCAGATCTCTTATAATGCCTTCAGTGTTCAGTGAGCTCCCATCAATGTGGCAATTAGTGGGAACTGAGTTTTCCCCAAAGGGGATGATGATGCATTTTTTGGCATTAAGCTAAAGGCCATGGTTTTGACACCAGTCATTGGTCTCAGTTAGGCTTTTCTGTAGGATGTCTACATCACTTGGGGAGTTAATAATGGCTCCCTGGTTGCAGTTGTCTTGAACTTGGTCAGCCAGAGTCCCTCTGTGTTGGCTAGGATTTCTGAGCAGTAGATGCCAAACAGGAGCGGACCCAGGACCGATCCCTGTGGGACTCCATTTGTGACAGGTCAGCAGTTTGACTTGGAGTCCACTACTTTCACACTGTGGGTTCTATCTGTGAGCCAGTTTGCAACCCACCTAGTGATATAGGGGTTGATGCCTAGTTTGGTGAGTTTAGCAATAATTCCTGAGTGGGGAATGGTTTCAAAGGCCTTGGCCAGATCGAGGTAGGCTGTATAAACTGCCTTGCCCTCACCCACATCTCTGGTGACTGACTCAAAGAAGTCAATCAGGTTGAGTAGGCATGATCTACCTTTCACAAAACCCAATTGCGTGGGATCTAGAGTTTAGAGATTCGCTATGTCCTTGTTAATTAGGTCTATGATGATGCACTCCATATCCTTACTTATCAGACTCATCGGGCTAATGGGGGCGATAATTCCCAGAGTCTGTAGTCATTCCTCCTTTATGGAGAGGGATGACTGTGGCAGTGTGCCATTTGGTAGGGGACAAAGCCTGAGGTGAGGCTGTGATTGAACAGGGCACACAGATGTGGTGCCAGTTCACTTTGTAGTTCATGTAGAACACATCCAGGGATATTGTCAGGTCTCATGGAAGCTGTGAGGGGTAAAGTTAGCACTGAATCTCTCGGCCAGTATGTTGGCAATATCTGTTGGCTCAGTATAGGAGGTACCATTGTGCAGTAACTCAGAGCAAACTTGGGTATTGCCGTGGAAAAATACTTCTTCTTACAAACATACACACTTACACACCCACACACACATTTTGCTGGATCTGAGAGTAGAGCCCCTGCCTATCTGGTGATTTGCACTATAGTGTTACACAATTATTACATGAGCTACGGAGCTTACTGGACTGACAACTGGCCAAAGGTGCTGATAAGGGGAATGACATCAGCAGGACTGATAAAGTAGGACACTGGGTGGGAAACTTATCAAAATATCTTTTCTTACAAACATACACACTTGCACACACACTTATACACCCACACACACACATTTGCCATATCTGAGAGTAGAACCCTGCCCTCACTAAGGTGTTACACATAGTGTAGTTACTGCATTGAGTGCACAACACAAATACATATAAGCAAGGTGTCTGTTGTGATATTTATTTAATTGTTGCTTGTTGTAATAGTCAATAAATGACATAGCCACTTTAAATGAGCTTCTAGTCTCATGAGGTTCATATTTAGACTGAAATCTCTAGAACATATACATGTGAATTGCAGTTCCTGTGGCTAGGTCATTAGTACTTAATCATTATACCTCTATATTACATCCAAATAAAACAGACAGACAGCCACAGCACAGCAAAATGTCCTAGTTAAACACACAAGAAAACTTGCAGATGTTTCAAGTAAGTAAACAGGTTTAATGCTTCAAAAAATTTTTGTACAAAGATTCAAAATGCTCAGGCTCTGTTATTTACAGTAATATCACAAAGACGGGAAGAAAATGGACAGCTTTGAATTACAGTACTGGTAAAGAATACTGTGTGTACCATGGACTGCCTGAAAAACAAAACATATAGTGTTGGATAAGATAATACCTCAGTAATTCCTGGAAGATCAAATGATAAGACTCTTTTATACCTCAGACACATCATGTAAAGATAGTACTCATTACAGAAAGACATACTTATAAATGACAAAAGTCAATTTAAAAGAGGAAGACTAGCAAAGTGATGGATTGATACAATAACTACAGAGATGGATACCTCTCTCTCGCAGTTTGTCTTACTGAAGACAGACCACAGTTCAAGATAACTATACATAGGGTCACCATGTGCCTGCGCTGAGTCAATGGCACTTAAGAGAACAATATCTCTATGTTTCAATTGCATGTATAGACTTCCAAAGAAGTCTTAATTCCCCTTTACTAATCTCTCTTCAGATCCATTATTGAATATAATGCCATTTTTGGTATATATTTGTCTAAACATATTATTCATTGTGACAGACTTCACTGATTCCTAACTAAAAAGAGCAATGGCTTCAAGACCCTTAATTATCCAGACAGACTGCCAACCTTCTCTCTGTATATGGTCTTATATAGACTCTTCTATGATTGTCTGGCAGTTAATGCAGATAATTAAGGTTCTGAACTGTTAATGAGCTGCCTTATGTACCCAAGGTACAAGGTTAGATTTCTTCTACCTTCATTTGCCTACTGTGTGATTCTGAGCATTTCATTTAACAAGACACTGCACCCAGGTTATCCCTGAAGGGGGACACATGTCCAGTGGGCTTACTCACTAAATGTATACAGAAAAGTTGTATTTAGCCATTTTAGACCTAAAATATCTGATTATCCATGATATTCAGTTCTTTTGTAAAGAAAATGTTCTCTCAAATACCTGGTTATAGGTACTTAGCCTTCATTGACAGATAAAAAAGTCATGTTGGCATACTAGATTCATATCCCAGCACATCCTTCACCTCTGGATCAAACTTCTGCTACATTTTAAACAGACTACCCTCCTTGACACCTTCAAGGTAAACAAAGATAATTGGATGGATAGCCTCATAGTATACTCTGGTCCATCTTGTCTTGGTCCCTTTGAGTTTGGAGGAAACTTTTGAATATGGTGTAATGGCTAGGCTTGTAATGGTCTGAGACTGATCACCTACTATTACTCTATTAATCTATGATCCTAATAAAACATTGTAGTTTTTCTTCATTTGATTGTCAAAATGCCTGCCAAAAAAGTGGCATTGCTAGGCATTTTTTGTGTCTTCTAAAACAAATGCAGGACCTACCAGCAAATAATGTCATATTAGAGTACCACAGTATTATAATACTAATAGAATACTAGGCTAACAACCCAAGAGGCCATTTTAAGCCTAGCCAAATTTCCCCAAATAAAATTTGACAGGTAATGGTTCCCAAATGTTTTTGGAGGGTATATATTTTCAGACAGACTAACAATTACAAGGCTCCTCTTTTTAGTAGACACATGGGTTGCAGACCAGGGATTTTCTGCAGTTCCCCATCCACCAGTCCAGGTTTTGTTTTGAATAATTGCAGGGAAGAACTCTGCTTGGATGTGCCTGTTGCAGAGAAGGGTGAGCCTCTGAGACACATACCTGTCTCTCCAGCATGTCCTGTTTATATTGATAGCAAGGTTTAGTTCCATAGTTTGGGAGTTTCTAATGCTAGTTTTCCTGAATGTGTAACAGGTTTATTAGTTCTGGATCTTAGGAAAGTTTGAAGGTTAGGCATAACATTTGTTGGCTAGGCATAGGTCACCTCTCAGCATCCTGTGGTAAACTGAATATAGAGACATTGACTTGATGCAGTCTGCACAGGACTTGTTTTTTACCCCTTGGATTCTTTTGTGAGAAATCTCTGCGGACGTCCCAGTTACTGAATATGCTTGGTGAGGGAGAGTTGTACTCAGTGATAAGTCTTTTGAGGGCAGACTATAATAAGATGATGACTTGTTGGGACCTAGATGCCATACCTTTACTGATAGGTTTTGCAACATGGAATGATTTCCTCACTACAGCAGAAACATGTTTCAAATGCCAACTCTCTGTCTATATGTGTTCCCAAGTCCCTATCTATAGAGTCTACTCTCGGTGATGTATTATCAGTGTGGCAGTTTGAAAGAGTGTCCATCTTGCCAAAAGATACAGTGATGCACTTCTTAGCAATGACTTTTAGGCCATGACTCTGGCATCAGTTCAGTTATTAGTCTGTGCCAGGACCTAGTGAAGAATATTAGCTAAGAACCTTGAACGAAACCAAACAAGTGAAACTAAAAAGCCGTGGACAGCAAAAGAAAGCCAAAAAGTGTATTTATTTTAAGCGCTTTTCGTCAGCACATGTAAAGCTGACTTCTTCAGAAGAATATTAGCTCCTTGGGGGGAATCAATAACTGCTGCCATCACCTGCAAACTTAGTCAGCTAAGAGCCCCTGATGTTAGCCTTGACATCAGTGAACTAGAAGCCAAACAACAGTAGCCCCAGCACTGAGCCCTGGAGAACCCCACTAGTAACTCACCTTTTTGTGGAGGTAGATTCCCTTATTTGAACTTCTTTGGTCCTGTCAGTGAGACAGCTGGCTATCCAGCGGGTGATGTATGGGTTAAGATCTAATTTAGTGAGCTTGTTAAGAATGCTTGCTTGAGGTATTGTGTCGCATGTCTTCAGGTTGAGGTAGGCCATATGTACTGAGATATTGCATTGGCATCCTAGTATATAACCAGGACCCATCAATACAGTGTTCTTGGTCTTGGAGAGTGCCTTGAAGACCTGCTCTCTAGTGATGGTTGGGGTAAAATGCATGCCAGAATTTCCTGTGGAAATGGGGGTGTTGATCCAGATTTATCAGCCAGGCCAATAGCTATAGCTTCTGGTTCAATGGAAGTGGCACCATTTACCATTACTTCAGTACACTGCTTTGTGTTGCCTTTAAGATTTTGGACATAGCTGAAGAAAGTCTTGTGGATGTCTTTAACCTGTGTGGCTATTGTTAACCCCATGAGTTTCTTGTTTAGTTTGATGAGGTAGCTTTTATCTTGCGGGTTATTGACTTTCTTAATTTTTGCCATGAGTTTCTTCCTTTTATCATACAGCCTATTAATGGTGGAATTCCAACAGGACAGTTTATTGTTTCTGCTGGTGCTGTGCTTATGTTGGCTATGTATTGCTCCCATCATCTGCAAACTTGGTCATCTAGGAACCCCTGATGTTAGCCTTGACTTCAGAGAAGTAAAAGCCAAACAACAGTGGCCTCAGCACTGAGGCTTGTTGGACCCCACTAGTAACCCACCTTTTTGGTGAAATAGATTCTCCTATTCTAACTTATTTGGTCTTGTCAGTGAGCCAGCTGGCTATCCAGTGGGTGATGTATGTGTTAAGATCTAGCATGTCATTTCAAGATTTGTCATCTTAACCCAGACAAGAAATTTGCAATCTCTTCCATTTATATTCCCCCTGGAAATAATATCCCAACCCTGGAAAATATATTATCCTGGTTTTCCCACAAGATTCCCTACGAACC
This sequence comes from Protopterus annectens, assembly GCF_019279795.1. Classification (NCBI taxonomy): domain Eukaryota; kingdom Metazoa; phylum Chordata; order Ceratodontiformes; family Protopteridae; genus Protopterus; species Protopterus annectens. The sequence goes on from NC_056740.1 coordinate 217,833,355, forward strand.
CCTCATACTTGGTGGTTTTAACATTGACTGGTCCAATCTCACTTTGGACTCTCCACAACCTAGCATAAATTTACAAGGGTTCCATCAGCTGATAACCTCTCCCACCCCCCTGCACAAAACCCTTTCCTCCAGTTCCACTACCGATTGGATCCTCACTAACACTCCTAATCTTTACCATAATCCATCTACTCTACCTGACTCTTTAAGTGACCATCTTCCTATCACCATTCTAAGACACTCTACCCAACTACCCAAACCACACCTCTATAGAAATTGTCGTAAACTCTCCAACTGCAATATCTACCAATTCAGCTTCATACTGTCTAGTATTGACTGGTCCATCCTCAAGGAAATCCCTCTCGATGATGCAGTGAGTAAATTTAATAGCATCTTCCTGGACACCCTGAACTCCATTGCCCCTTCTAGGAGAATTAGAATCAAAGCTAACTATATCCCCTGGCTTTCTAAAGATACTATATCCATAATGCATAAAAGAGACAGCGCCTGGAAGGCTTGGAGCAAAACAAAAACAACACCTCTACTACAAAATTACAAAGAACTGTGGAATCTTGCCAAAAAATGAATCAATATGGACAAAAAATCCTAATACAGCTCTCTCCAAATCAATAGCATATCCAACCCTCGAACGTTTTGGTTGTCCCTAAAGAAACTACTTTCTCCTGGCTGCTCTTCCAACCCCTCCCCCTTCCAAAATAAACCTCCTTCCGAAACAGCTACCCTCCTCAATAAGTACTTCATTGACACAATTCAAAAACTCACCACTATCACCTCTAACAAAACTGCCTCCATACACTTTCTAACTCACTTTTAACCCACCCAACACAAACCTCTTCTCTTTTCAACCTGTTCCCACTTCCTATATCAAATCTGTACTTCTGGAGCTTAAAACCCTGCTCTCCCTCTACAGATAATCTTCCTCCCTCCTTCCTCAAACATGCTGCTGAATCTATAGCCTATCTCATATCCATACTAATTAACAGATCCATTCAAGAAGCAACTGTCCCTCTCTTATGGAAATCCTTCTTCACCATCCCCTTGCACAAAGGGGGAAACTCAACTGACCCATCCAACTATAGACCCATCACCATCTTATCCCCTCTTTCCAAAATACACGAAAAATGCATCCACTCACAGCTTCTTAACTATCTCCTTCAACAAAACCTGCTTACTTCCACCCAACATGGTTTTAGGCCAAACCAAGTGCACATATACTGCCCTCCTTGGTTTCACTCATACCATTGCTGAGGCCCGTGACAATAACCAACTCATATCCTGCCTTTTTCTAGACCTCTCCAAAGCTTTTGACACAGTCTCCCATCCTATCCGCCTGTCTAAGCTATCCATGCTCAGCCTATCTCCTTCCTCCCTATCCTGGTTCTCCAGTTACCTCTCTGATAGGCTACAATTGGTGAGATGACTGTCATCCTGCTCTCCCTCCATTCCAGTCACAGCAGGTGTTCCACAGGGCTGTATCCTGGGCCCCCTGCTATTTAACATTTTTACTAATGAACTGTACACATCCTGACAAAACCAGCTCTAATCCAATATGTTAATGATTCAGCCCTCATCTCCACTGCTTGGAATATCTCTGAACTCCATACCCAAACTCATGACACCTTTCTATCCATTGAAAAGTGTCTGTCAGACAATCATCTTATCCTAAATCCTAAGAAAACCAAACTTCTGGTCTCTCCCCCCCATTCACTCTCCCATCTTAAGTCTACATTTTTCATCACATCCTCTAATAACACCATCATAGAACCTGAACCTTGCACTAAACTTCTAGGTGCCATCATTAATGGTGAACTCAAGTTCAACCAACATATACTCCACTATATAAAAAAAAAAAAAAAACACCAGAAACTCAGCCTGCTTTATCGTAATAGAAAATGTCTTACTTCTAATGCTAGACTCTCCCTGGCACAAGCACTTCTCCTCCCTTCTCCTCTTTATGTCGCCCCTGTCCTAACTTACATTCATTCCACAACCCTGTCCAAACTACAACAAACTTATCACAAAATTGCAAGGTTTATCACCAACTCCCCTTACAACTCTCACCATTGCTGTGCACCCATCTCCCTCCAATGGCTTGAACTCCCTCAAGTACTCCTTCAATCACAATTCCAAATAATACACTCAGTACTTTATAAACCTTCTTCCTGCCCAGGTCTCTCCTCCTTGGTATCCACCTATACCCCCTCTAGGATCCTCTGCACCTCCAACGAGCAGCTCTTGGATATCTACAAACCAAAGAAAACTGCAGGGAAACTACTCTATAAATGTTCTGTAGCCCAGGATTGGAACAAACTTCCCTTAAACATACGATCTATTACCAACCCACTACACTTCAAAAAAGAGCTCAAATTCTACCTGCTTAACAACAAAACTTGCCCCTGTCATGACCCTACCTAACTCTTTGTCTTTTCCACATTGCATTCCCTGTATATGTCCACTTCTTTAGTCTCAATTTTATCCACTTTGTAACCTACTGGTATTTATCCAGAAATTATAATCCCTAAACATTTATAGCTCAATCATTTCAATTCTGACTTTGCTATTTATATGTAAGGCTCCTGCCTATTTTTCCATTTAGTTTTTTTTCTCTCTTCTTTGTTCCTTTATTGTTTACCTGTATTAGTAATTATATTATCTTGGAGCATTAATGTGTATAATACTGTGCATTATCTTTGAAACTGGAGCTACTGGAAATTATATTAACTTGGAGTATAAATCTGTATAATACTGTGCATTATTTTTGTAACTGAAGCTTTTCTCCTCGGGTCTCCACTAAAAATAGGCTTCTAGCCCAGCTGGACTAACCTGGTTAACAAATATCAAAAAATAAATAAAGATCTAATTTAGTGAACTTGTTAAGAATGCTTTGTGGGGTATTGAGTCACATCTTCTCCAGTTTGAGGTAGGCCATATGTACTGATTTGCCCTCATCCATCTCATTGGTAACCTTCTTAAGGAAGTCCTCCAAGTTTAGCAAGAAAGACCAGCCTTTGGCAAACTCAAACTGACTAGGTACTAGTGTTTGTAGGTTACCTATGTTATAATTTGTGATATCCATGATTCCCGCTCCATAGCCTTGCACAACAGGTTCATCAGACTAATGGGTCAGTAGTATCCTGGGTCTGTGGATGGGCAGCCCCTGTGCTGTGATATAATCATTGCAGTCCCCATTCATTAGCCACAGATTCCATTTGGATACTGTAGTTAAACAGAGATTCTAGTGGGACTGATAGTTTCACGTTATTAAGACGGCATCCTAGTATATTACCAGGACCCACTGATACAGTGTTCTTGGCCTTGGAGAGCGCATTGAAGACCTGATGTCTAGTGATGGTTGGGGCAAGATGGATGCCAGAATTTCCTGTGGAATGTCTGGGGGGGGGGGGTGATCCAAATTTGTCAGCCAGGATATTAGCTATATCTTCTGGTTCCATGTAAGTAGCACCATTTACCATTACTTCAGTACACTGCTTTGTATTCCCTTTGAGATTTTGGACATAGCTGAAGAAAGACTTTATGGCTGTCCTTTTCATGTGTGGCTATTTTTATCTCAAATTTGGCTTTTGTGGATTTTATTAACCCATGCGTTGCTTGTTTAGTTTGATGATGGAGCTTTCACCTACTGGTTATTGACCCTCTTAGTTTTTGACATGAGTTTCTTCCTTTTTGTCGTACAGCCTTTTAATGTTGGAATTCTACCAAGATAGTTTATTGTTTGTTCTGACCCTGTGCTTGTTTTGGCTAGGTACAGCAGTTTCTACACAGCCATTGATATGGTTATACAGGGTTTCTGTGAACATTTCTACATAGGCAGCAGTATGCTCAAGGTTGGGGGGCTTCAAATGTATTTAAGGTGTCACGTAGTAGAGATAGGTTTACCTTGAGTAATTCTTAAAAGATCAGGGGTTTCCAGGTGTCTTCTGGTTTTAAATTTACCTCAAAAAAGACAGCTTTATGCTCTGATCTGACTAACAAGAACATTACATTGGGGGGGTTGCATTTTTCTGCAATGTTTGTGAGGATTAGGTTGAGGATGTTTGAGCCAAAATGGGTGTATGAACTACCTACTCCAGGGTGTTGGTGTTTACTAAGTTCAGGAATCTCTAGGCCTATATGTTGAGGAGCATGTATGATTCTCAGTTTATATTGAGGGTAGTTGAAATTGCCCATGAATATGGTGTTGTGTTGGATGGAGAGTGTGTTGAGTGCCTTTAAGTAAGTGCTGTCTTTTTCCTGGGTCAGTAAGGGGAACTATTCCTTGGAAGGGGTTGATATGGAATCTTAATTTTTGTGATCTGGACATGGAGAAGTTCAAGTCTGTGTTGATGGGCCAGCTTGAGTTTTGTTTATTTTTAATGTATATAGAGACACCTCCACCTTTTGTCCCTTCCTGTGCAATAGCTTGTCTAAATGTGTAGAAAACACTGTAACCCTGCACTGCCCGGGTGCTTTCCAAGGCTTTAAACCATGTCTCAGTGACTGCACAGATGCCTACATTCTCCAATGTGAGAAGAACCTGCAGGGAGTGGAGTTTCTTGTTCAGACTCCTAGCATTGATCAGTAACATCTTCAGATTTTCCTCAATTTATACACCTATGTCACAAGATTTCTGTGTGTGTCAATGCCTAAAAAGACAGAATGGTGGTAGAAAAGGTTTTTAGCCAGTATTTGATATCCTTGGGGGACAGGTGCAGAGCATTCTGGTGAAGCACTGTGGTCTACTGACCATGTCCTCCCAGGCTGACAAATATTGTACCCCCATTGAATGATGCCATACTTTAAAACAATTGTTGAAGTCAAATATTTATTTTTCACACTGTAACATCCTCCTAGGAGGTTTTGCAGGCGGTTTATTTTTACTTTTTAAAAGCAGTTAAAACACACCTGTTGTGGCAGGAACTTCTGCTCATTGTCTGCATTTCTAAATTGTGTGATCAGTTTTAAATAAGGCTGTTTCCAAATGAGTGGTATCTTGGTCAAGAATAGTCCATCTTTGCAATCTAGAGAACTTTTGCAAACTGTAAGTTATACTTTAAAAATCATCAAGCTGTTTCTTGCTGCACTTATCCTTTCAAGCATCAATGCTGTCCATTTGTTTTCTTTGCCATACAGTTAATCATATTATACTGCTTTTACTTAACAAATATTGAATGTGTTTACCACAGCAAATACGTTGAACTTTTCACTGTTTATATATCATTCTTGTTTAGTTCAACAAAGAGCTGCAGAATTGTACAGCAGCTCATAGCATTTTGATTTTTAATATATTGAGCACAGCACTACTAGCATAGAACAAACAAAGGAATTTTAATTTACGTTTTATTTATCCAGATGAAAAGAAGATATTTTTTGCTCCTAGTCAATAATCTGTAAAATTTTCCTTTGAAGTATGAACAGATAAAGATGAATTGGGGGAGTATGATTATATGGCTGCAGATTGTCAAAATCATTTTGCTGTTTGTAGTCTTAGGTTTTTGCTCTGCCATTTCTACTTGGTAACTTGTAAAATAGATACATATTGTTTAGTTGAAAGACAGAACTCCGGACATTATGCTTTTCTCTTTCTTTACAACTAGATAACAGAATTGTACACAAAATGTCTATATTTTTTGGAAGGATAGGTGGACAGCATGTAAAAACAGCTGAACATCGAGTTGGCCTCTCAGTAGAAAAGTGTGTGTGTGGGGTGGTTGTGCAGTGGGTTGTACTTTATATGTTAGTTAGCAATGATCTCAAATACATTACTGTAGCCATTATTCATTTTCTCATATGCTTACAATCAGACATCAGATATGTCCACAGTCAATAAGCAAATCAGGATAGAATACTGCAAAACCACACACCAGCCTGACCAAACGGATGACACCCACTGGCCAAGATAGCTTGAATCACAGATAGCAACCAAACACACCAATGGAAACATAGTGCAAATAACACATCAGTTCAAAGTACAACCTACTGATGAGTCTGGTTGACCCATAAATGTAAACAATCCCAGTGACCAGACACAAACATAGTCCAAATGACTACAATTACATTGATTTTGCTTTAAAACTCCAACATGATTTATTGACCACAGACATTTAGGAACTAAGTGCTTTCATCCCTGAAGAAATGATGGGTCTTCAGAGATAAAAAAAACATTCTCACCCACAATATCTTTATATGTACAAAAAGCCGTCACATCACTACATAAGCATTACTAATTAATTAGTGAATAAAACAGATGAATAATAATCAATAATAAATACATTAAGATAGACTTACAGCCAAAAAGTCATCTATCAACTCTACAACATTAAAATCTCAGTACACAGGCCACACAATTTTAATCTCACAAGTAAAGAGGAATATTTATTATAAAACATGTACAAACAAGGACATTAGATTAATGAAATTTGATAAGGGTGGTGGCATGGTGGTCATAAATACTTTTGATTGCACCCTTAAGATTGAGCGTTTATTGTTTTCTGAACACTATAACAAGGTTTCTAGTAACCAGTTAAACATAGTATATGCCAAATAGATGGTTTGCTATATGATTTGATTATGTAGGGTCAAATTACTGATGAAGGATATACTTTTCTGAAAATTGATTACCCACATATCTCAGAGTATTTTCAGTATTCTGAAAATACATAAAACATTCATGATCCACCTTTCTGACCCATTGTTGATGCTAAGTGCTCTAAAACCCATGGTATGGCAAAAAATATTGATGTAAAGTGTGGCAGACTCTTGTTGTCATTTGATATTTAACTGGTGTTTTGCACCAGTAAAACTATAGTCATGAGATGTCCTCCTGGTCATTCATGACTGTGTGGGGCCCCCACAAAAGTTGCAGATGCTTGGAATGAAGGGAAGAAAAAAAAAGAAAAATCTTTAATTTATTTATTCTCTGTTTACCCACATTGTCCTAACTGGGGTAATGGTAGTACCTTGATTAGGAAAAAGCAGATAATTGGAGAATGAATAAATGCCTTCATTCTCAAACAGGAATCAGGCATGGCTAGCTAGTCTATATCCTCGTACATTGTGAGGTAGGAAGGACTGTTGGAAGAATAGTTTGTCATGTTATGATAGTATGCATCCTCGTTATATGTTCCCCAACATCGTCCAAGGCCAGGTTGGTAGAATATCCAGGTTATGTTTGGAGGATATACAATATGAAAAAGAGGTCAATGTCCTAAAGCACTGTTTATGAGATAGGGGTTATAAAGAGGGTATAATAAGTGACAACATAAGTGACAGCAAACAGAAAAGAGATAATAAATATAAACCATGGCTTAAACAGAGGATAGGTGAGGAAAAGGTCTATGCTTCCACTAGATATGTATCTAAGGACCCAAAGTTATTTTTCACCTATAGCAGTAATATAGGTGATATAAAAAATATAGTTTTTAAAAATTGGAATATCCTAAGAAGTGACAACAAATTGAAGGGCTTTATTGGGGCTAGACCTAGTTTTGGCTACAGGAGAAATAAAAACCTGAAGGACATTCTGTGTGCCGAAAGAATTACTACAACTCTAAGTACTTTTAAGGATAGAGCAGGCAGTGTCCCCTGTGGCTTTTGTAAAGCTTGTCCCCTCATTAATAAGGATACTGTTTTCACACACCCTGTCACTAGTAAGATATACAATTTTAAGGCCAAAGCCACTTGTAGGACTAATAATATGGTCTATCTGGCTGAATGTGAGCAGTGCTCTGGTTTTTATGTTGGAAAAACCAACAATATGTTTAAGATTAGAATATTGCGGCATTTATCCAGTATAAGGAATAAGGACATACATAATGCCCTGTATAGGCACACTGAACTAAATCCTACACACACTTTTAGATTCAGGGCAGTGGTTAATGTAAGGTTAAATAATAGGGGAGGGGACATAAAGCTATTAACAGAATACCTTGAATCCAAATGGATATTGGAGCTGATGGCCCACAGGAGCCCAGGGTTGAATGATACAGTACCCCTGAAGCCCGCCTTACAAAAAAGGCGGGTAATTTACTGATTGTTCATTGGTTGATTTTCAGTTTAAATTGATGGAAATGTTTGTTCTCTTTATCTGATGAAGGGTTTTTCACCCGAAAGTGCTTATCCTTGGCTAATTCTTGTGTTTTAATAAAAGAAGGAGTGAATCCAGCAGTGTCCTTCCATTATTTTTCTTTGGATTTTGCATTTTGTTGTGTGGTGGGACTTTAGCTATAGCACGGAACTTTCTTTGGATATTGACTTGTGTTTTTTGGTTCCATTGTGCTATGCATGCTGTGGAGCATTCGAAAATGACAAATTCCATTCAAGCTACTAGTGGAGAAGGAAGAATAAGAGGTGAGCCAACCAGCACTGGTTTGGATAATGTATTTTTTACTGAAAACCCTCTGCTCAATTTGGGTTTTACTATCAACAAGGCTGATACAGTTAAAGACAGGGCACCTGTTGCTATGGATAAATCTTTTGACAACTTACTGCATGATTTAAACTATAAAGCAGGGAGGCTGCAACGTTTACAGTGGCAGACTTACCATCTGGAAGCCTGTCAGTCTTATGGTATAGTGCCAAGAGGAATGAGAATCCTCTGTATGCCCACGCAGGGCGAACGCTATCCGGAATTACTGGCTCAATGGCAGTCGCTAAATATACAGACTAGTTTTAAATATATGGAAATCTTGAATGCCTTTTTTGCCCCGGAGATAACTCTACTAAAAACAGAAGTGGAGGTTACACGTAATAAACTAGAGACGGATTTCTGTGAGCCATTTCATATGGCACGTTTGCAACAGCTCTACAGTACGTTATCTGACAACAGTGAGAGGCTGCGTACACAGAAGATTCAAAAATTGAAAAGAGACCATGACGATTTTACTCTAGGGAACATCTTTGTCTGGCCGAGAAACGGAGGGTCATGTACAACTGTGAGCGATGCCAGCAACAGGAAGCAGCCTAGACGCCAGTACGAGGGGAGTGATCCATCGGGGCGTTTGGTTGCGTCAACATCCAGTGCTGGTTCTGACCGCACTGTTCCATCGGGAGGACGTATTGGGGTAGAGACATGCTTTGCACCATCTCAAGGGGGCCCAGGAGGGTCTGTGGCAACAGTTGAGCATACGCAATCATTAACGACTGAGGCACCGCGTTCTTTTGCAGGTTCCACGTCTACTTTCAGCAAAACCCATACGGATGTTTGTGAGCAACCTATACCTCTTGAAGTGACGACTACAGAGGGGGCAGTGATGGGAGCACGTCCTAAGAACTTACAGGGGCATCAACGTTTTTTGGAAAAACTTCCAGCTCCAGTAAAAAAGCGAGGAGCTTGGAGATGGTCCTCAAGCGAGGGCAGGGATCCAGGCAAGAGAAGGAGGACTTTGGAATGACTCTTGACAAAAACTGTGGTATTGTATTTAATCTTTCATCTCATGATGTAACGCAATATGAGCTATATGTGTTGAACAAAGGCTTGACTTTTGTGCCCGGTAGGGCAAGTGTTTTTAGTGATGTTATGTTAGATATTATGTTGTTTTGTAGAACATTAGCCTTAAGGAGCATTTTTGGGAATACAAATGAGAACAGGGTTACTCTGAAACAACCCAGTAGTTTTGTGCCACCTTTTTCACCAGCATTAAACTTGTTTATCAGTAGCTGTGAATATGATTTGCAGGAATATTTTCAAAAAGGTGAGCTACATAGATATCATAATTTAACACAGCTCCAACAGAAAGCATTACAAGATCTGAGCTCCAATAAGGATTTGGTCATAAAAATGGCTGATAAAGGGGGCGCTGTGGTAGTGTTGGACACTACTTTTTATGAGCATAAAATCCAGGGGTTATTATCTGACAAAAATGTATACATTCCGCTGAATCCAATTGGTGTTAAGATGTTAGTGGATGGGGTGCATAATAGCCTGAAACGGTTAAATTTTGAAATGCAGATTAGTGATGAGCTGCTACAATTTCTATGGATAGAGAAGGCTGTTATCCCTATTTTCAAGGCCCTGCCCAAAATTCACAAATCAGCAGATGACCCACCGTTTAGACCCATTGTATCGGGCAGAGGTTGGGTCACTGAAAACATCTCAATTTGGATAGAGTTCACACTTCGACCATATATAAACAGGGCAGAGTCCGTGCTTAAAGATACTGGTGACTTCTTGAGGAGGGTAGGTGAGGTTAATAACAGCAAACCACAGGAAGATCTTCTAATGGTGACATTGGACGTTCACAATCTCTTCACTGTGATTAGTAATAACTTTGGCATACGAGCCATAGGCGAGGTTTTGAGGGATTTGGGCGAGGATGAAAGCAAAATAACCTTGGTTAGGACATTGTTAGCCATGGTTTTAGAGAACAATGTATTCATAGGGGCTAAGCAGACCTATAGACAAGCACAGGGGGTAGCCATGGGTACCCCCTGTGCTAATACATATGCCAACCTGGTCCTTTGGTTTTGGGAAAGGGATGCTATTCTCAACAACCAGGTATGGAAGCAACATGTCCACATGTATACTCGTTTTGTTGATGATGTATTTTTCTTTTGGAGGGGGGGTGTAGCTTTATTAGAGGATTTTGTGAGCTACTTACATTCAACCACGTCCTTCCTTATATTTAAATTGAATTATTCAGATACTTGTATAGATTTCCTTGATGTTAGTATCATACAGACTAGTGCTGGCTTTTCTTCCAAGTTATATAGGAAGGACTGTTGGAAGAATAGTTTGTTATGTTATGATAGTATGCATCCTCGTTATATGTTCCACAACATCGTCCAAGGCCAGGTTGGTAGAATATCCAGGTTATGTTTGGAGGATATACAATATGAAAAAGAGGTCAATGTCCTAAAGCACTGTTTACGAGATAGGGGTTATAAAGAGGGTATAATAAGTGACAACATAAGTGACAGCAAACAGAAAAGAGATAATAAATATAAACCATGGCTTGAACAGAGGATAGGTGAGGAAAAGGTCTATGCTTCCACTAGATATGTATCTAAGGACCCAAAGTTATTTTTCACCTATAGCAGTAATATAGGTGATATAAAAAATATAGTTTTTAAAAATTGGAATATCCTAAGAAGTGACAACAAATTGAAGGGCTTTATTGGGGCTAGACCTAGTTTTGGCTACAGGAGAAATAAAAACCTGAAGGACATTCTGTGTGCCGAAAGAATTACTACAACTCTAAGTCCTTTTAAGGATAGAGCAGGCAGTGTCCCCTGTGGCTTTTGTAAAGCTTGTCCCCTCATTAATAAGGATACTGTTTTCACACACCCTGTCACTGGTAAGATATACAATTTTAAGGCCAAAGCCACTTGTAGGACTAATAATATGGTCTATCTGGCTGAATGTGAGCAGTGCTCTGGTTTTTATGTTGGAAAAACCAACAATATGTTTAAGATTAGAATATTGCAGCATTTATCCAGTATAAGGAATAAGGACATACATAATGCCCTGTATAGGCGCACTGAACTAAATCCTACACACACTTTTAGATTCAGGGCAGTGGTTAATGTAAGGTTAAATAATAGGGGAGGGGACATAAAGCTATTAACAGAATCCCTTGAATCCAAATGGATATTGGAGCTGATGGCCCATAGGAGCCCAGGGTTGAATGACACAGTACCCCTGAAGCCCGCCTTACAAAAAAGGCGGGTAATTTACTGATTGTTCATTGGTTGATTTTCAGTTTAAATTGATGGAAATGTTTGTTCTCTTTATCTGATGAAGGGTTTTTCACCCGAAAGCGCTTATCCTTGGCTAATTCTTGTGTTTTAATAAAAGAAGGAGTGAATCCAGCAGTGTCCTGCCATTCTTTTTCTTTGGTGAGGTAGAAACTAAAGCTGGTTTGCCCAAAATGAAAGATTTCAGTGCTTATCCTAGATATTAACATGAGAAGATGCCCCTAAGCTTCAAGTAAGGCTTTTCTCTTACAGATATTTTATAAATATTTGTGGAACAACATATATGATTAGTGCTATCATTACATATTGCTCACAGAAGGAATCCTTTCATTTTTTGAATTTCTATTACTTTATGTATTGCAGTAACTGAGGTTCATGATGGAAATGGATGGAAATGACAGCAGCACTTTGAAATATATTACTATGGCTTTTATTTTTTTCACTTTATGATCACAAATCAAAAGTGATCACTGAGGAGAGTACAGGAAATGTATGCAAAGTAAGGGACAATGACATGGTCATTGATATAGCTTGTTGCAGGAGGGAAGTCCATGAGTATGACAGAAGGAAGTTGAAATAAATTATTATGGTTATTATTTGTTTTACTTTCTTCATAATTGGGCAATAATATCATAAAGTGACTATTTTTGGAGAGACATGCAGGCTATATCCCCTGTGTTTTGAGGGACAAATGTGTGTGTGTGTGTGTGTGTGTGTGTGTGTGTGTGTGTGTGTGTGTGTGTGTGTATATGCGTGTGTATACACAGAAATGTGGAATATTTCATGGATTGCACTATATGTATTTGACAGCAATGAGCTGAAATACATTACTTTGGCCATTATTTATTTATTGCTTCATTTGCTAAGATTTAAACATGTGTTTTATAAACAGTCAATGTAGTTATAAATGTGGGGGTGGGTACTGAAGGCTGTGGGTGAATGTTGCTTACTCCTGCTGTCATGTAATCAGAGTTAAACAATCATGGAGGCTTTAAATGATTTACTACATGAATATGTATATAATTGCAGTTGCATGCATTTGAATCATTTATTTTAACTATGTTAATCATTGTCTATGAGACTGCGCAAATCATTGTCTGTGTGACTAGGCTTAAAAACTCATTGTTGCTCACATAGCACTTAACCAACCAGATAATACACCTGCCCTGAAAAACATCATCTACCCCCACTCAACACCAGATCACTCCGGTCATCTAAAAGACTATTAGTGCAAACCATCAAATCCAACAACGCACGTGACTCACTGTTCACCAACTCTGCTGGCAAAATTTGGAATTCCCTTCCTGCTAACATTACCCTGGATACCACCCTATCTCAATTCAAAATAGCTCTCAAGGAGTATTTCAGTGCTCAATAGATATGTCCCTGCTCTAAGCCTGACTAAATCTTTATGCATACTAGTGTATCTATCCTATGTCTGTAAATGCTATTCAAATACCTTTGTTAAGCCAGTTTAGAAGATTGTTAGACTGTACAAATTTAAATGCACTAGAATAAGTGGTATATTTCCATAAATGTAACTAGAGTGTAAAATGTGTTATATTTGTATTATGTTATGATTATTCCTGTTTGACATGACATTGTAATGATTGTATATGCATACCTTTGGAGCTTTTCTCCCCGGGCCTCTGCTGAAAATGGACGTGTATCCAGTCAGACTATCCCAGTCAACAAATGTAAAATAAATACATAAAAATAAAGAGTCTAATGTTTTTGTTTTGTCTTTTCAGCTTTTCCTGGTTAGCGGTCGCCACAGCGGAACTCCAGTCCGCTAATGATTGGCAGTTGATTTTTATGGTGCTGAGTTGCCAGCCTGACGCCCAACCTTTAGCGAAGGCACGCCCATTCACACATGTCTTTTGGAGGCTACTCGACTGCAGGGAGGACATGCAGACTTCACACAGAAGGCACTCCAGCCAAGAATCGAACAGGTGAACCTCTTGCTGTGAGGCAACAACGCTACCGCTGTACCACCGCGGCTGTAAAAAAAAAAAAAAAAAAAAAAAAGGCTCTAATGTCATTAGCCTAATAACCTCCTATGTTCCTATAGAATATCTCTATCAAAAGATTTTTTTAATGCAATAAGAACTTTCTCAGTGGCTGCTGCTGGGTCATTTTCTAACTGTAAATCATAGTTCTGTACTTCCAATCATACAAATTATTGAAAGCAAATGCATTTCTTTACTTCTGCAAATATTTCTTTTCCTCTTCTCCATGTTACAGCTGAGTGTCAAGATCATGAGTAAATAGACCAGATACTGTGGACGACCTTGCAGACTTCTTGAGGTACATATTTAGGCTAAACTTTCTAGAGGTTGTACCATATAACATATAGCTTCATTTTTCTAAGTCACGAGTATTTAAAGCTTTACATCCACATATGGAATTAAAACAAAAATAACATCCTGGCTAACAAAGGAGACCAAATCCTTAATCAAACTAAGAAACAAAACCTGGAATACATGGCGTACTACCAAGTCCCCCCTCGACCGCATTAAATTCCAACAGCAAAGAAATCTGACCAAAAAAACAATAACCCTAGACAAAAAAAATTACTACTGCCAACTACAAAACAAACACCAAAACAATCCCCAAAAATTCTGGGCCAGTTTAAACAATCTACTCCACCCAGGTAAAAGCTCAACTCCTATCCCAGAAAAACTATCAGATAAGAGCCCAGAGGAAGTAGCCAATTCCTTTAATTCCTTCTTCACGGACACAATACAATCCCTTGCCAATCAGCTATCTACCAATTGCCCCCAGTTAACAGATATCCCCAAATGTCCATACCTATCTTTAAATTTCAACCTGTCCCCACTGCCTATATTTGCTCACTACTGAAGAAACTTAAACCAACCACTCTCTCTGCCGACCTTCTCCCATCCGAATATCTACAAAAAGCTGCTGATGTCATAGCTTACCCTATCTCTATTCTTATCAATCGTACCTTGACTGAAGCCAAACTTCCCTCAATATGGAAAATATCCTATGTGATACCACTCCATAAAGGAGGCTCATCGACGGAACTATCAAATTACAGGCCCATAGCCATATTGTCACCTTTGGCCAAAATCATGGAGAAATGTGTGCATCGACAGCTCCTTTACTATCTAACCCAAAACAACCTACTCTCCAGTTCTCAACATGGCTTTAGGCCACACCATAGTACAACCACTGCTCTCCTCTCGTTTATTGAAACAATTAATCTCAACCGAATAACAAAAAATATCGTCAGCTCTCTTTTTGGACCTATCAAAGGCCTTTGATATGGTGAACCATCAACTACTACACAATACCCTAAAAAATCTCCATCTGGACAACATAACCCTAGATTGGTTTCAAGCCTATCTCCAAGATAGACAGCAAGCTGTACTCTGGCAGAACAGGCTCTCTAGCCTCCTATCTAATACCATAGGAGTTCCTCAAGGTTCCATACTGGGATCTCTCCTCTTTACTGTTTTTATTAATGACCTCTATAAAGCCATCCCAGATGCCACATGCATTCAATATGCTGACGATTCGACGTTAGTCTGTTCTGATTCATCCCCAGTTAATTTACTATCAAAAACCCAATCATGCTTTACAGCAGTTGAAAATTGGTTACTAGGACATCGACTTATTCTAAATCCAAATAAAACCAAACTGTTAATCTTCTACCCCACTCACAAGATCATACCCACACCCTTCCATATCCAATCCAAAAATGGGACAATCATCTCCCCTGACTCCCACACTAAACTTCTGGGAGTGACCATTGACAATAAACTTAAATTTGATATCCATATTAATCAAACTGTTAAAACCGTTAACAAAAAACTTGGATCGCTCTATCAAATAAAATCCTTTCTTACCCCAATAGCATAAATAGCCACTGCCCGCTCCCATCTCCTCTCCACCCTCTTATATGCTTCCCCTATTTTCACAAATCTTAACACTACTGAATTAAACAAACTTACATGTTGTTATAATCATATTGCAAGATTTGCAACTGGCACACCCTATAGAACCCATCATTGTATCAACCTACAAAGCCTGGGTTGGATCGAATTCCCCAACCTTCTACAGCAGAGCCAACTCATAGTAGCATTTAAAATTCTTAAACAATCTGACAAAACCCCTGCACTGATAAACTTAATCAAACCTTACAACAATCTCAATAGTTTACGCTCCTCAAACAAACTACTAGCTCAAATGGTAAAATCCAACAACTCAGGGGGTGATGCCCTCTTTGCCAATGCCATAGGAAAAATCTGGAACTCCCTTCCATCCAGCCTCACCACCATTTCCTCCATAAAACTCTTCAAAAAGAGACTAAATCACTACCTTCAGATACACTGGCTATGCCAATGTATAAGCCCAGTCTGACTTCAACTAAACAAGATTTTTTCCTCCTCCCTTTAGGACCAATGACGGTACCACTACCACTTCTCTCTTCTGTCTTCCCTCTTATCCTCTTTTCTATATAATTTCCCTAGTCCTATTATCCTATTTAATTCCTGCTACTACTATCCGAAAGGTCTACCTAAAAGGAAAAAGTCTGTTATACTATGAGTTTTTGTGTTCTTTTTTGAATATTTTTTTCATTATATATCTTGAGCAATGAGTAGAAATATTCTAAAATGTCTCCTATTCTTGTGTAAAATACTTAAGTGAACTTACTGTATTATATCAACATAGTGTATTCTTATTTGCTTATACGTGGAGCTTTTCTCCCCGGGCCTCCGCTGAAAATGGACATGTATCCAGTCGGACTCTCCCGGTTAAACAATGTAAAATAAATAAAATAAATAAAATATGTGCAACAATGAAAGAAAGAAAAAGAGTTGTGCATCAGTCATTAGTTGGTCTTTGTATAATGGTTGATGCAGCAAGACTGATTTCTAAGTGCACCTTGGTTATGGCATGGCTCTTCTGCATCAACCACTACACAGACCAGAGGGTATGGTACATAACAGAGTGGCACTGTTTATCATTTAGAGTATAAGAATAAGGGAATCTAGTAGTGTTTTGTTTGTTTAAGTGTGCACTGCAATTCAAAATACAGAAACTGGCATTTAAAGCATCCCGGGATGCTCAGGGATTGGTGAGGGACTGTTTTATCAAAATGTGCACATTCCATTGCCCAAGGTCAAACTAGAGGTTGACTGCCAGTACATATTTCTCTCACTTTTATTTTTAAATAAGAAATATCTTATTTTAGAATAGGTATGGAGATAATACAGGAGCTTATTTTCAAAGATTTGCTAGATAATAATCCTGCCAGGCAGACTATAAACTGCCTCATTCTCACAAGAAATACACATCTTATGGATATGACCTAACATATTTGCGACATGTAATAAATACAGCCAGAGTCATAAGGCTAAACTCTCAGCAGCAACCCCATAGTATGAAAACACACACACACACACACACACACACACACACACACACACACACACACACACACACACACACACACACACACACACACCTACACACATCTGCCTCTACAGATGCAAACATTCTGAAGAATATACCTGCAGAAGCCTCAAAGCACCTCAAAAATCCATAATCTCAAGAAAATCAGGACCTCACATACATAAAGTTTTACTGAAATCATTCAATAACCTCTGAAAATCATACAGAAACAGTCACTATAATATAGTAAAAGTACCTGTAACATCTCAATAGGCAGAGTCTATTACAACACAACATCTGGGGTTAAATGGAACCAAACCAGGTTTGAAAGTCCACAGTGCAAACACTTTGACCTGGCAAGCCTACGGGTCTATGTCATATCATCAAACAGCCACATTGTCGAACATCATCTTGCCAACAATGCAGGCCAACACTCCTCCCCAACCCCCTAATAATTATACAGGGTCTGTAATAGAACATTGAATATTTAACAGTTCGAATCACTAAAGGTCGACCTTGAGTGATCGAACTGTTAAAACATCGAATGTTCAGAAAAAATAAATAAACCATGTAGGCAGGGGGGGCAAGCCCCCTGCACCCCCCACACAGGGGGGCACAGCCCCCTACCTCCCGCTACTTAAATATACCAACTCGAGACCGCACTACATTGAAGTAAATGGAAATCTCCCATTACGGAGATTTCTGTTTACTTGTCCTATGTTCGGCAGTTTTGCTATTCTCATGTCGACAATGTCAGATTCGACATTGTCGGCTTTTGAGAATCTAATATAGACCCATTATATATACCGTCACCAATATTGCACTACAGTGGGGAAAAGGGCAAATTTCCTGACCCTTATCATAATGCAATCTCAGTCAGAATTGTTGGATGAACTGCATTGTTGACAAGATGATGTGTATGACAATGTGGCCATTCAATGATTTGACACAGACCTGCCTAAAGTCATCAGAGTCAATGGTGTTTTCATTTTGTGTAAAATGGAATCCCAGCTCACTGTTTTTGTTAGGACTTTCTGACAGCATCATACTTTTCTTGGGTGAAAACTATGGATATCTCAATAAGTGAGAAAAGGATTAAGGGTAATTACAGCATGACCATTATTCATTTTGCAGTGAGTAATCTCTTCCTTCCTGACTATGCACTAGGATATGTTGGCTTTCTAAACATCTTAGCACACATAGGGAAACACATATGTTTAGTGAAATCATGTCAACAACTTGTAAAACACCTTTATACAGAGGGCAGCTAGGGTGGGGAGAAGACCTTTATACAGAGGGCAGCTAGGGTGGGCAGAAGTCCTTTATACAGAGGGCAGCTAGGGTGGGGAGAAGACCTTTATACAGAGGGCAGCTAGGGTGGGGAGAAGACCTTTATACAGAGGGCAGCTAGGGTGGGGAGAAGAGAACAGCCAACCCATATCAGGGCCAGCCTTAAGCAAATTGGCTCCCTAGGCAAAAGGCTCCAGTAGCAGTATTTTGGTTATTGACCAATGTAAGATATTTCTTCATTTCAACTAAAATTATACCCTTCATAATTAATACAGGCCATGATACTATAATCTTTTACCACAAAATAAAATCAAATTCCACCATAAATAAATATCCATTCTTACACTTCACCAGTGAAAAGTATGCCGCAGAAAATTATATGCTTATGAAAAAAGACTGGGATACCATCTTCAATTTAAACAAGTTCTAAGATATTATCTTATGTATCTATGGATATTTATTGGCAAGACTATAAAAATGTATCAGTAAATTCAACAAGAAATTGGAGCTGAATTTCAAATTATTAACATACATAACAGATAAAAGAGATTAACTTTCAAGATTACCTTCATCATAAAAACAAATATAGATTTAGAAACTAATTAATTACATTGTCAAATCTTACAGATCTTACTTAAAATATAACTGATCTCAAAAGATGAAAGCAGTAATAAGGTATTTTTAATTATACAAGAAGCTGAAAAGGAAAAATATAAATGCAATATGTTGTCAGGAAAGCTGAGATGATTACTTATCCAAAGAAAGCCACAAATTATACTTGCATAAAAATTCTGTGCAAATTTCACAGTAGTGCTAGAGAATCAGGAGGAAGTATGCCTTGTATACATACAGGTATGATAAGTTCTGTCCATTATAAAATTAAAACAAAGTTTCATGAAACCAGACAACATACTTGGTGGTTTCCTTTAAAGAATCAATAAAAAGTTAACACAATCCCTATTAGTGAAGTTAAATGAACTGCTGGTATGTTGACATGTCCCTGAGTTATCTTGTCAGGCTGTAATGGTACCAATTCACACAAAAGTGGGGGAATCAGACCCAAACAATTTGAAACCATTAGTCTTGCCTGTGTACTATGTGAAGTTATAAAGAAAGCCAGAGTTGGACTTTCCCCAAAAGACAAAATGTAACTAATATTTTAGATTCAGAACTACCTATGAGACAGACCAAACCAGGCAGTATCAACAGATAGAAACAATTGGTCAACTAATCTACAATGCCCCAGGTCAGTGCCATTAGATAGTAAATCAAGCCTTCACATTCCCTTTTTATAACTTAATGCATAAGAATAGGTTAACATAAAATTAGTGTTCTATATACTGGGAACACTCAAAGAAAAAGGAAAAACAAGTGCTTAGGGCTATGGGTGGAGGGGAACCTAAACTATAGCACCCAAGTGGTGTGCACGCCACTTGCCTGGAAATTGCTTAGGGATTTTATTATCAGCAGCTAAGTATTAAGGAAAGATAGGTTAGGACATATACTGCAGGGACTTTAATTTTTTTGTATCTTGACTAGTAATGTTGCTGGACAAAAGGAAGAATTCCAGGCAGTCGCTGTGCTGTGTATGAGAGACTGTAAAAAGAAAGACAAGAAAAAATATAGAGGGTAGACTAAGAGAGATGTCTATACATTAGAGACAAACTATACTGAGAGGTAGACCAGAAGTATTATAAAGTTGATATGCACTAACACACAGTAGACCTAGTTGATACAAAATGAACTAATGATCCCTGGGTCTATATTATATTGTCAAAGTTTTAATACTTCGAATCACTAAAGAAAGAACTTTAGTGATCGAAGTCTTAAAACTTCGAATCGCTATTAAAATATTTTTAAAACAAAAGGAGAAAAACCTAAAGGCTGTAAGCAGGGGGGCAAGCCACCCTGCACCTCCACACCCCCCAGCTACTTAAATATATCCATTTCCTACACTGTAGAGCAATCTCGGAGTTGGCATATTTAAAGAGCAGGAGTTTTGGGGGGTGCAGGGGGGCTTGCCCCCCTGGTTACACCCTTTTGTTAGTCTTTTTTTGTTTTACAAATATTTTTTATAGCGATTTGAAGTTTTAAGGCTTCGATCACTAAAGTTCGATCTTTAGTGATTCGAAGTATTAAAACTTCGACAATATAATGTAGACCCATAATGCATCTATAATATGCATCAGTAAGATTGCATTAAGCACAGCAGCTGTTAAATCAAAAGTCGACCTTACAAAAAGTAACTAAGACTGTCTCTATCAAAGCAAGGGTTCTGTGAGGTTAGTGACCAGCAGCAGACAAACTTAAAAAAAAACATCAGTTCAAGTACACTAGTTTCTATACTGCAGTGAATGAAAAATGCCATTAATAGAGTACGGATAGTCAAAATTCACAGAGAAGAACAATTAAACCAAGGCTCGTTCCATATATTAGCACATGGGAATGTAAGCCAGGAGTACGTTTTCTTATCTACAGGCCACACTTTGATTCATACATATTCTGAGCAATGCAATATAATTTGGTCAGTAAATGTTAACTGATTAAACAGTGGTATCACATATAGACACAGTGCTATTCTGTATACTGCAAATGCTGTACGTATTGTAAATAATAATATCGCTTGCATTTATAATTGTAAACAACATATAAATTATACTGTCTCTGCTTTGTTACAGTACTGTGTACAACACTGCATTCTTTAGTTTAGTAATTTTCTGTTTGTGTCTTGCACATGGTGCCCAGGTCATGGTTGAAAAGGGTTTGCCAACCAGCCTACTTACTGAGTTATCAAACTGCAATCAGCTGATCAATTAATAAATAAATAAAAAATAAATAAATTCATGGTGGTTCTTGTCATCTTACAAATATATTTTCCTCTTTTCACTACCAAAATTAACTTTACATGCAAAAACTCAGATTATAGACATATCTTATTAGTTCACATCCCTAAAAAATTAGTAGAAAAGGCTATATACCAGGAAAGTACTAAAATACAATATATTTTACTGAACATTAGCAGTTTTTCCTAGTGAGAAGCACCCAAGCTACAGTGTTTACCCTCACCAATTCCATCTTAACAACATTGGATTCATCCTTTAAATACCTAGGAATATTTTTAGATCCCTCACCTTCCACATCAAATCAAATGGGCCACCTAAAATTTGAAGTCAGCCAATCCATTCTGGCTGTCACAGACTGTGGATTTCTAATTTTTGAAACCAGAGCAACCATAGGGAAAGAAGTCCTACAGGAACAAGTGGAGTATAGTCTACCTTTTCTTGCCTCTGCTTCAAAGAAAAACATGAAAGACCTAAAAGAATATACAGATTTTCCTCCTTTCCACAAATCCTAAAAATCACTGCATTACCCTTGCTCATGTCAAGCAGATTTCTGTAAAACACTCTGATTTTATTCCTAGCTCCTATTTTTAACATTCTTGTAGTATTTCACTGCACCTCTTATCAAGACCATATCCTAATATTACTCTGTACCTTCTCAAGTCACATTTTATGATGCCATTGCCCTACAAAGAGCTATTAATGCTTTAGTTTGCTTAGGCCATGCTTTCTCAATGCTAGGGCATAAACTCTGGGGTGTCTTCCCTATACCCAATCAGGAACAATGAATCCATTTCAAAAATGTCCTTATATAGCTTATTTCCATACCTGGCTTGGCTGCATATCAGTTCTATTGTCCTCACACACACTGTTTTAAAGCACTGCCATTCTTCTTCAACTCTATTTTCTCTTCTTCCTTAAGTGCTAGAGGCATGAGTACTTACTTCAGCTTTTGTGCGTTCTCTCCTATAAACTTCCAGGTCTTCAGGCAGGTCCCTGTTGAATTTAGTGCCTTCTCTGACCACTGCTTGCAGATGATCGTGGTAACCAGTTGTCTATGTTGTGGGCCCAATGTTTCACTGAGGATGATTTTGCAATCACTTAGTCTACCCCAGTGCCCTTTTCTTACTAGAGGAAGTCTGCCTCAGTTGTATGTTGACCACTCTTGCATGCGATCTTGTGACTGTCTCTATTGCTAAATCATGTGCTGGTCACCATTAAGCCATTTGCCAGACATAAGTCTAGAATGACCTCTTATTCTTTATTCCTGTTACCCCTCCCATGTGGATCCAGTCAGTCCTCAGTTACCTCTGTCCCAATATGTGCATTTAGGTCCCCCATTATCAACAGCAATTCATGTTGTCCTGCTTTATCAAGTAGGCCCTGCAACTGCTGCCTGAAGGCACTCTTTTCCTCTCTGTCACAACTCTGCTGTGGGGCATAGGTTGAGATTATCCTTACACTGGAGTCTGATTATACCTTGAGTCTGTCAGAAATTCTGATGGAATTCCTTGTCTTATGAAGCTTCTCCCCTACCACAATTCCCACACCATTTCTAGTCTGCCCCTCCCCTAGTAGTAGACTCTGAATCCCAGACTAAGTGGCTTTGCAGCATTGCTCTTCCATCTTTTCTCCTGAATACAGAAAATGTCCAGATTCCTTCTTACCATCATGTCATTGACTTCCAAACTTCATCCTGTCAATGAACCTGTATTGAGTGTTGCAATCCTTAGTTCATGTTTGGCAGGTTGATTGGTTTTACATCCAGCTTTTACTAAAAGAGCTATCTTTGGTAACCCAAATTGTACAACTGGGTACCGGCTGGTCAGTACATTATTCACCCAAGGCTGATGGACTTTATGGTGGCCAAACACTGGCCAATAGATGCACATAGACCCCTGCCATTGTTATCATGGGTCTTCTAGTATAGGACGGAGTAGGCCAGGCCATCAACCCACTTATCACTGGCAAATACCCATGCCCATTTTTGGCAACATTAGTCAATTTGACCCAGTCACATAAAGCCAGTATTACAATGTTCAGTGCCTAGCAATGACACAGTCTGCAGTCTGTAATCCAGGTTCTCCTATTAGATAATACTGTGTTCCACAGCTGATGCACAAAGTGGTTGGTCTATACAACTCTTCTCTTGCTAGGCACCATTTAGTGTCTGTGCTCCTGCCCATGACTCCAATCTTGAGTGAGTTTGAGCTGGAAACACTCAGCATGATTTTGGAGGTGGGATGAGCACCATAGAGACACAAGGAAACTTGCAAACCTTATATAAGATAGATCAACAAAGATCTTATTATCTTTTTTTATAATTTCCTATTAAGCTAAGAATTGCATTTAAAATCATATAATGCAATGGGAGGGGGGAGGAAGTACTTCTTACATTTTGCCATCCTTACATAAATCATTTGTATATTAGACAGCCAGGTATGATACTATTTGGAAATACATACACATAGACTTCTGTTACAACAGAAAATCAAAATCAGTGTAAGCATTAGGCACAGGTTAGAATCAAATCTTCTCCCTTGTGCATGGAAGGTTGTCAAAGGAAAAAACTTCAAAGACCAATTCACGTAAGGTTCAATTAAGGCACCCTTTATTAACTTGCAGCAAGGAGACAAAGCATGCTGGCAGAATGGTTTGTCTGGACATTAATAATTAGTATGGCATTTTTATACAGTTCTTTCCATGTTACACAGAAATGTTACTTCTATTGCTGACATAGTTAGATACAGCTTTCTGTATTGTTCTACAGAAAATGTTACTAGACTAATTGCTGACTAGTTGAGAATAACTGCTGATTTACAAAACATTTGAGAAAAACAACCTGGCCTTGGGGCTTATTTTAGCCCACCACAAACTTTCAATTCTTCAGTTGTGCAGTGCTAATATATGTGTTACATTTTGTCTAGATTCAAGGTACATTTCTAGCTTAGGTACAAGTAATGCTGACTACAGTTTATACTTTCAAGCATCCATTGTGCTCCTTATCAAAGCTTCTAACAGCTGTGTATTTTCTCATGGCATAAGCAGAATATCAATGACTCTTTGTTAAGTCTCATGACACTAGTAGAAATGAAACACTTCTTGTTATTTGCTGACATTAACAGAAATCAAATGCTTCTTGTTAAATTTCTAATAGCTGTGCAGATTCATGCAGTGTGAACAGAATAAATGTATTAACCGTTTTAAACCTCGAATGCACTAAGCATGCATATTACTAATACATATTTTTCTAACATTTCCCCCCTTTTAATACTTTTATTCTACTTTCAAAATAATCATAAACAGTGTTTTTTCTTCCTCTAACCTCTTCCTACTCAGGATTTGCAGTTAAGAGAGTCATTCAGTTTAAACTTATGAAAGTATTTTCAATTTTTCAACAATTCTTCAAGTTCAGCACCTTGGTATAAGATTTCTGAAACTGACATGTCTATGAAGTCTTTAATCAGTCTTTTCATGCAGGGGATGCAGCAGCACACACATACCACCATCAGGATCATTCCTACACAGATGGCAATCAGGATGTTCATTAGGATACTGTCCACCTCCCCAAACAATCTCTGGAAAAAGTCCATCAATGGATTTGGTCCTGGCTTGGTCATAGCCGACACCTGCTGAATTACCTCAAGGTGATTGTCTATCTTGTGTTTGTGGTCAGGAATATACGAACAGCACTCCTCCTGGATTAAAGCGCAAGTACCTCCTCTCACCGCTAGGGTGAAGTCAAGAGCCATACGGTTTTGAAGCACTACAGTTCTCATGGCAGTCAGTTCATCAGTCAACAATTCTAGAGTAGAAAAGGTTGCATTGCTCATTATTTTGAGAAGTTTAGACAGTTTTCTCAGTTCCCAGATTGATTTTGTTGCTCCATATGCTAGCAATACACCTGCCCACGAGATGATGGTATCACCCAAGTCCATATGTGACATAGGGTTGCCACCTTTTCAAATGACCAAAGTGGGACATTTTTGGTACAAACATCAGATTTTACAGGCCTATTAATACTCTCACGCCAGTACAAAGGATATAACTTAACTTTTTTTTAAAAAAAAAGCTTATTCTTGTAGCATTTTAGTTGCTTATTCTGTTTCTTATAACATTTAGGTATTTTAGATACATAATAACTGTTTTATGCAACTATTACATAAAATATAGAAAATAATTTTGTCCTAAAATCTCAGGACATTTGCCATTTTTACAATTTTTTGTTAGGACACAACTGCCCAAAGAGGGACTGTCCCTTGCAAAGTGGGACAGGTGGTAACCCTAATGTGACAGTCCATTTTTCCCTAGGCTCACAGTATGATGGTTTTGTCAGCCCACATTGATTTGCCCCACTAGGTTGACAGGTTTCTTGATTTCTCGTCGAACATTCCAAATTTTCCCCTGAGGTAAAACTGCTGTGTGTCATATGGCTGGAACCAGGTACCCCAAATAACAACTGCCGGACCAATTCTCAGGTAACCACTTATATGCTTTCCTACCACATACAAAGTAGCAATCTTCTACTTTGGTAGTAACTTTACTATATCCTGGCTCTGGATGAAACATTTTTTGTCAACTATAATCAGTTGTTTGTAGAGGTCAGCATTATGTTTTACTTCATCAGTTGTCCTATGCATCAGTTCAAAAAATGAATCATAGCTTGTGTTGCAATAGGAACCTGTGTTGTCAGTTTTATTGTAGCATCTATAAGGAACAGTCACATTGCAATTGCTCCAACCCACCTGAACCGTATCATTTTTGTAAAAACACACAGTTCCCTTCTGTCGAACAGAGAAGTGCAATGCTACTTTATCTTGTGATGTGACATCTGATGTATCATAGACTAAGTTTTCCCAGGTCTTGTTGGCTCCTAGGGGGACTGAAGTTAACAATAACCCCCTGTATGCTGTTGGCAAAGCTGTGCAAATCCAGCAATTCAAAACATTGAAGGTCTCAGCATACACATATTTGATTGCCTGGTAAGTGTTGAAGTTTGGGTGCCACTCTACGTGCAACTCTCCACGTTTATTCAGTTTAGTTTGTGTGGCTGGGAAAAGGAATGGCCACAACAAAGATTATTGTCACTAGTACAGTCAACAGGATGATTATGCAATACTTCTGAGGAAATGGTTGTTCTGCATTCCTGTTTTCTCCGACTCTTCCGAATAGATACATCTGGATCTTACTGGATCCTGTCATCTTTATTTCAGAAATGTGTTCTTACTCTCTGCCCTAATGGGACCTTCAGCACCAATGGTTTCTTCACTGGGGTTGAGACGGATCAGTCCTATTGATCTGATCCCCCTTTGTAGCCAGACTTCGTGCTGAGGGCCCCGATGGAGAGGTAAGATTTTTGTCCAGTTCAAAGTTTTTAACTAGTTTGCAGTGTGTCAGGTGGATCTACAAAGCTTGCTCTGCTATCTTGACTGCAGTGGGTGTCGAAAGAAGCACCTGGTATGGACCTTCCCACCTTGGCGATGACCAATTCTTCTTTTTTATGGCCTTTATCCACACCAAGTCCCCGGGTGTCACTGCCACCTCTGATGTCTCAGATTGCTTTCTATCTGAAACAGAATTTGACTGCAACAGATGCTTAGAATTCATGACTTTCTTCATATATTCAGCTAGTGTAAAATCAGCTTCCTGGTCTGAGGACATGAGAAGTTTCCACTGGGGTGTATAATAAGCCCTTCCAAATAGTTTTTCAAAAGGAGTCAATCCTTTTGCAGTCAGAACAGTTCTCATGCTCAACACTGCCAGGGGCAAACAATACAGCCGATTCTTTCCTGTCTCAGCTATTAACTTTCTCATTTTGTTTTTTAATATACCATTATGCCTTTCAACTAGCCCTGCAGATTGTGGATGGTATGCACAATGATTTTTTAAAGAAATACCAAAATGCTTACTTAACTGCTGTATGGTTTGGTTTACATAGTGTGTACCATTGTCACTGTAGATACTTTCCGGAATGCCGAATCTAGGGATGATTTCTTTGACAAGTACTTTTGCTACCGTGGCTGCATCTGGATTTTTGGTTAGAAAGGCTTCCACCCATCTGGAAAACATATCTACAATGACAAGACAATACTTCTTATTTTCAAATTTGTTCAATTCTATGAAATCCTTACAGATAGTATGAAACGGATATGGTGGTGTAGGGAAACTCCCTTGCTTGGGCTTTAACGCCCCTTGTGCATGATGTTTGTTGCAAATTTGACACGTCAAACAGAATTTTTTGGAGTAGTTTGTAAATCCGTACGTTGTGAACACCTGGTTCACCAGCTGTACCATCCCCCCTGTTGAGACATGGCACTGCCCATGGCTCAATAAAGCTGCATATCTAAACAAATTAGATGGTAGTATCGGTTTCCCTTCTTTAGAGATGTACAGCCCTTTTACGAGAATTCCTCCTCGTTTTACCCATCTTTGTTTTTCAGCTTGCATAGTGAGTGTCTGCATTGTTTTTAACATTTCTAAGTCAAAAATCTCAGATGGTTGTAGTTCCTCATTTAAAAGAAATACTTCTGTGGCTGCTTGTTTTGCAGCTGTATCAGCTTTCGCATTACCTTTTGAAATCCTATCTTGTTGCTTGGTGTGAGCTGTGCATTTACAAATGGCTACTTTCTGAGGTAACTGAATAGATTCTAAAAGATCTAAAATAAACTGTGCATGATTTATAGGTTTGCCAGTAGATGTTATCATTCCTTGGTTTTTCCACTGTTGCGCAAAAACATGTACAGTAGAAAAAGCATACTGGCTGTCAGTAAAAATGTTTACACATTTACCCTTTGCTAAGGTACATGCCCGTGTCAATGCAATTAATTCTGCTGCCTGTGCAGATAAGTTGTGTGGTAAAGGTTTTGCTTCTATAATCTCAGTGTCAGAAACTACTGCATATCCTACTAGGTTCTGTCCTGCAGGACCTCTTTTGCACGAACCATCCACGTAGTATGTCACCTCAGCATCATCCAAGGGGACATCCGTGAGATCTTTTCTAGGTAGTGTCTTTTGCTCAATTACCTGCAGACAGCGGTGTGGTGTGCCATCTGCAGGGGTCGGCAGCAGAGTAGAAGGGTTCAAAGTCGTGCATTGCTCAATTGTCATGTAAGGTTAGCTCAACAATATAGTCATACAGGAAAGATGCCTAGCAGGGGAAAGATATGCCACCTTTTCTTGTTGTAAAATAATCGCGACTGCATGAGGCACTCTCAAAGTGAGAGGGTGGAATAAGACTACTGAGGCCGAAACCTGTACTGCCATTGCAGCTGCAACTACTGCTTGTACACAGTGGGGTAAGGACCGTGCCACTGGGTCTAGTTGTGAAGAATAGTAAGCAATGGGGTGTTGCTTACCCCCATGCTGTTGTGTTAACACTGATGTCATATAACCTTGCTTACAATCTACAGTTTGGAAAAAACGTTTATGGTAATTTGGTTATCCTAGGACTAATGAGGAAGCTATTAACTGTTTCAGTTTGCAGAGAGCAGATTCTGCCTCTGGTGTCCATTATAACAAATCATGTGCTGCCATAGGCTTCTTATATATGAGGTCAGTCAGAGGTGCAGATTCCAAAGCATAGTTTGGAATCCAGCTCCGGTAAAAATTAGTTGTACCCAGGAAGGACATCATTTCCTTCTTGGTAGTGGGTTTTGGTGCTTGCAATATTGCTACTTTTCTGTCCTCATCTAATGTTCTGCCTTCCTTGGATATTACATATCCCAGGTATTTGACTTGTTTTTTCCAAAGCTGCAGTTTATTTCTATTTACCTTATGCCCTTCAGCTGCTAAGAATCGTAATAGCGCTATGGTATCTTCTCTACAATCTTGCTGGGTGGGGGCCGCCAGAAAGATGTCATCAACATAAAGTAAAATCTGACTGCCTCTTGGTGGGGTGAATCCCGCCAAGTTGCTTGCCGTTTCTTGTGAGAATATTGTTGGACTTTCACAATATCCCTGTGGTAGCCGCGTATATGTATACCTTTTCCCCTGAAATGTGAATGCAAACCAATACTGGCTGTCAGGGTGTATCGGTATCGAAAAGAAGACATTGCTGATGTCTACCACAGAAAAATACTTCTGTTGAGGTTTTAAATTATTCAACAGGGTGTGTGGGTCTGGCACCGTAGGTGCCCTTGGTATTACTGCATCATTT
Organism: Protopterus annectens; assembly: GCF_019279795.1. Taxonomy (NCBI): domain Eukaryota; kingdom Metazoa; phylum Chordata; order Ceratodontiformes; family Protopteridae; genus Protopterus; species Protopterus annectens. The sequence continues at coordinate 217,862,770 of NC_056740.1, forward strand.
ACAGCTTGTAAATCTTGGACCATACGACATTCTCCATTTGCTTTTTTAACTGGAAATAAGAGTGTGTTACATGGTGAATTGGGAGATTCTACTAGTATTCCCCCTTTAAGTAAAGCTGCTATAATAGGCTTTATTCCTGCCTCTGCATCTTTTCTTAAGGGCAGTGGTGGCTGGTGACTTCAAATCACAGGGGGGCTGCAGGAGACAGCTGAATGGGTGGGGTCAATGGGGAGGGGGTGTGGTCAACCAGAAAGGGGAGGAGCTATGCACAAAACCACAAAAAATTAACTTTAATTAAATACGCTGCCCTGGGTGGCAAACCATCATTATGAAAGTCCAATCAAGACAAAAATAAGTGTAGAAGAATAAAAATATTTCAATGCATTGGCTGCATGACAGCTTACTTAATATCTAGATGGAAACAAAAGGTTGTGAGGCATGAAAAAATAAATTACTTTTTAAATACATTACTGTAATGCCAGTCAAAATCAAGTATAAGAAAACCAGAAGCACTCAACTCAAACCACTTCTCCTTGCACTGCAGTTCTAATTATAATATATTCAGCTTTATTAAAGTACCAAGTAAGATGCTGAAAGTAGAAATCTATGTGATGCCTCCACTTGTAAAAATGTTTCTTATCCAAAAAAGACCTGCTGCCTGACAACTTGTTTCATGGGGAAAACATGATAAAAGTAAAAAATGAAAAGCAAACAAGAAACAAGCTCAAGATACATTGCTTAAAGGATTACTGTACAGGTTATGGACCACACATGATTGGCATTCTGTTTAGTTTATGGGTAAAGTCTGTAGAGATGACTGGAAGTCTCCAACAAGTGTAATGAGCTTTTAAAATAATGGAATCCTGTCCTTTAATACCCAAGGCTTATACATTATCTAGTCAAGTATTCTCTGCATGGCAACAACAGAAAGGCTTTCAATGTTGGCAATTCTTTAACAGTATGCTTATTAAAGCTTACTTGCATCTTACGATCTCAGACAAGCTTACCTTATGGTCATTAAAGCATTGCTACTTAAACACAGAGCAACAGGCATTTTGAGTAATAAGCATAAATCTGAGTAATAAGCATAAATCAACAGTACAAAAATATGACAGAAACAGACCATTCTGCAAAATCAAGGACAGATGAAAAGCCACTGTAGTACTTATGCATTGTGTCCTCCCCATCCCAGGTAGATACAACTACTCCTTGCCTTGCTTGGACACATCCAGAGTCATTACACGGGGGAGTGGGGTGCAACAAGCATGTCACAATTTGAAATCTCTCTGGCTGACTGTGATGGCCCTGACACATTTGTCATACCTCTCAACCTCAAGAGCAAGAAATCTGGACAAAGCCATACACAGAAGTGGGACAAAGGCCCAAAAATAAGGACAATTTTAAATATTGCTCTAATAAACTTAGAAAGATAATAGAATAGGTCTTGCATTAGTATGAATTTTCTGAAGGGTATAAAATCTGAAACTCAAATGTCTGTCATTTTCTAACTTCAGTCTTTAGTGATTTGTCACTAATTTGCCAAAAAACACAACTTTATGAAAAATGGACCAAAATGTGATGCAAAAATATAAAATAGACACACAATACAGCTGCTACCTGTCAAAGAAGGGACACTTTAATATTAGTAGTGCTACCTTGAGCAGCTGACAAAATAAAAGAATCTACATGCATTTCAAGTAATCTATAGCTTTGATTATTACAGTTATTTCTTAATTGTAAACCCTCCATGTTTTCTTCCAAAATTGCTATTTTGCGGAGGGATTATTAGGGGGGGAAGAGCAACATTTTGAGCCAAAAATTGGGGACAGTTGAGAGGTTGGCTATGCCTAATTCTATAAAGCAATTTATTTGCATGTACCTCTCAACCTGTTAAAGCAGTAAATCTGAACAAGGCCAAATATATTGGGGGCACATATAAACAGCACTAAAATTGCTCTTGTATAAATTGAGACAGTTGATAGAACAGCTCTTACTTTAACATGCATTTTTCTGAAGGTTATGAAGTCTGAAACTTATTATTTAGTGACTTAATTCCTAAATGATTTGCCAGAAAACTACAAATTTTATGAAGAACAAACCAAAAATAAGAAGCACAAATCTATTCATTCTTTGAAAATCTGGACAGTTGGGAGGTATAGTTCAGCTGGGCTTGTCTGAGTTTGCTGCCCTTCCCCCCTGACAAAATAATGGTTGAATGGAGCCTCTGCAGCCATTCCAATGAACCATTACTTGGCTATTTCACTCCATTTACCATAAACACTAATGTGCATACTGCTTTACTTCTATGATGAGTTGGACTTCATTTGAAAGTTTTATTTTGTATTTTACAGCACAAACACTAAGTCATCTGTTAAACAAAGCAATGCAGTCTCACAATGAAAACTTAGCATTAAAACTTCTCTGCCCTTGAAACTCACATTCATTGAAACAGCATTGAAACCCACATTCAAAGAAAATACATTTTGCCAGTGGCAGATAAAGATTAATTTTGGGCTGTTTTCAAATCATAGGCCCCTTGCATATGAAACATACATGTGCTCTTTGATACACCTTCCTCATTGTACTAAAATTATATTCCTTGTACAATACAGTACACTTGTTAGAGGGTGTTTTAAATTTGTTTTGAACATTTTTCCAGTAAGCAATGAAACAAACCATATGCACCCATAATGGCAAAACTGCCCAGTTGAGAACATTTATCATAAAAAAGTCTATTCAGACTTCCACAGTCCACCATTATTAGTAAATATACACAATTCTACAGTCCACCATTATTAGTAAATATGCACAATTCCACAGTCCACCATTATTAGTAAATATGCACAATTCTACAGTCCACCATTATCAGTAAATATGCACAATTCTACAGTCCACCTATATCAGTAAATATGCACAATTCTACAGTCCATTATCAGTAAATATGCACAATCTCTGAAGTAAGTCATCTAAATAATTCCACATTAAAGAAATCTGTAACTAATGAAGCGGTTGCTGCTAGCAATCACCTTTATATTTCATGGTTTCATCGAAAAATAAAGTGTCTGTTGCCCCTCAGGAATAAATTGCCTATATTACATTAAAAATGATAAGCTAGTAATAATATTGCAAGAGGAAATGGATGGCAAACTGATAACAGACTCATAGTTAGTATCTTCACCAAGGAGAACATTCTCAGTACGGCAGCATCCACCCCTTGTGGGAGTAGAACCCACAGCCTTCTGCATCAAAAGCAAGTACACAACCTGTTGTGCTATAGCATTAACTAGGCAAAGCACTAAACGTCTATTCCTCTGCAGCTCTCAGCTCCTTGTAAAATCTACTCAATACTCAACTGCATCTCATCTTCGCAGCTCATGAAAACTGGAAAAAGCCAAAATGTATTGGGGGGGGTCAAAAGCCCAAAAACCAGGGACACATTAAACATTGCTTGTATAATCTTGGAAAGTTGCTAGAATAAAATGTTGTGCTGCCACCATACATTTTACTGCCAAGGTCCCTGAGCAAAAAACAGTCAGAGTAACATACCACTACGCTACATCAGCTGCTTTGTAAAAGAGAGGAAGACTGAAACTTAAATGGCTATCATTTAGTGAATTCAGTTCTCACCATAGCTGTCAACCTCTTAGTACAAAACACCTGCACAAACCCAGTAATGAGGGAATACAGCCCTCAAACATATTCCGTGAATTCAGTTCTTGCCATAGCTGTCAACCTTAGCACAAAAACCTGGACGAAGCCAATAATGGGGGAATACAGTCCTAAAAATAGGGACAAATTTAAAATATTCATCTTATAAACTTAGAAAATTGCTAGAAAAAAAGGATGTGCTACTATGTATTCTGAAGAACATGAAGTTTGAAATTCAAATGCTGGTCTATTTTACTGCTGACAGAACAAAAACAATTTTCAGCAGAGACCCAGGGATTAATACTGCAGACACGTCTTTGTAAAATGACAGGGCACCAGAGCAAATTCACACAAACACAGGGAAGAGATGCAGACTCCACACAGAAGGCACCCCAACCAAGAATCAAACCAGAAAACCTATAGCTGTGAGGTAACAATACTACCACTGCACCATCAAATATGCAAGGAATTAAACATTCAGAAACCTGAAGTCTGAAATTCAAATGCCTGTCAATTTTACTGCGGACAGAACAAAAACAATTTTCAGCAGAGACGCAGGGATTAATACTGCAGACACGTCTTTGTAAAATGGCAGGGCACCAGATGCAAACTCCACACAGAAGCCACCCCAACCAAGAATCAAACCAGAAAACCTATAGCTGTGAGGCAACAATACTACCACTGCACCATCAAATATGCAAGAAATTAAACATTCAGAAACCTGAAGTCTGAAATTCAAATGCCTGTCAATTTTACTTAACACAGAACAAAAAGGACAGTCTGACTTGGAGGAGATTAATACTGCAGACACGCTTCTGTAAAATGGCAGGCAGGCATCAGGAGCAAACACACACAAACACAGAGATGCAGACCAGACTCACCACAAGCCCCAACCAAGAATCAAACCAAAACCAACCAACTGTGAGGCAAGGATGCAACAATACCACCACATAAATAAATCAAAATTAAACATTCAAGAACCTGAAGTCTGATGAAAAAATGCCTGTCAATTTTATTTAACATTTGTTAATCAGACAAGTCTGACTTGACAAAAAACAATTTTCAGCAGAGGCCCAGGAAGAAATAATGCAGACATGCCTTTGTAACATGGGAGGACACAAAAGCAAACCCACACAAACACAGGGAGAAGATAAGACCCCACAAAGAAGGAACCCCAGCCAAGAATCAAACCTGAGAACCTGCAGCTGTGAGGCAACAATGCTACCAGTGCACCATCAAATAAAAATAAACCCATACAAACACAGGGAGAATATAACAGACCCCACAAAGAAGGAACCCCAGCCAAGAATCAAACCTGAGAACCTGCAGCTGTGAGGCAACAATGCTACCAGTGCAACATCAAATAAAAGCAAACCCACACAAACACAGGGAGAAGATAACAGACCACACAAAGAAGGAACCCCAGTCAAGAATCAAACCTGAGAACCTGCAGCTGCTACTACTACACCATCAAATATCAAGCACTGCAACATTTACAAACCACAGATATTATGAGGAACAGATCAGATCAAATATGAGGAAAAAATCTGCAATTTTTTACAAGGGTGGGGTGGTAGGGAACTCAAGTCTTTAACACCTGCACAGGGGGCAGGGTTCAAGCCTGAGGTATTCCCTACCCCACCCACCACCATGCACTTTGGGGAACACACACACACACACACACACATACACACACACACACACACACACACACACACACACACACACACACACACACACACACACACACACACATACACACACACACACTATAAAAGCAGCAAGTACCATACACACACACACACTATAAAAGCAGCAAGTACCATACACACACACACTATAAAAGCAGCAAGTACCATACACACACACACTATAAAAGCAGCAAGTACCATACACACACACACTATAAAAGCAGCAAGTACCATACACACACACACACTATAAAAGCAGCAAGTACCATACACACACACACTATAAAAGCAGCAAGTACCATACACACACACACACTATAAAAGCAGCAAGTACCATACACACACACACACTATAAAAGCAGCAAGTACCATACACACACACACTAGAAGCAGCAAGTACCATACCCACACACACTAGAAGCAGCAGGTACCATACACACACACACACTATAAAAGCAGCAAGTACCATACACACACACACTATAAAAGCAGCAAGTACCATACACACACAAAGTATAAAAGCAGCAAGTACCATACACACACAAAGTATAAAAGCAGCAAGTACCATACATTGTAAAAGTAAAAAGCACCATACACTTACCTGTCCGTTCTCCATAATATCCAGCTAACGTACATCCTGCCCGCGCAATACTCCGAAGACCCGTGAGATCCCTGAAATCAAACCTCCCGACGAGACTGTTCTGTCATTCCCGACTGCTGCTGTTGCAGTCCGCCCGACATTATTATCAGCGCGGTCTGTGCACTTTAAAAGTGCCAGGGTCTCTTGTGTGTTTCCTATGGGACTGCGGACTGCCTGGAGCATCATAGATGCGTGCGCAGCGGAGACTACTGATTGCATCATGCGCCGAAGTCCGCGAAATTTAAAAAACATTTTTTTTTTCTATTTTTATTTCTTTTTTGTTCTGAGGGGGCTGCAGTCCGGCAGTCCAATAGCACGGGCCGCCCCTGCTTAAGGGATACTGTCTTTTTTTTGTGGTCTGAATGCTGACTTTGGCGTGATAGTTACTGGTCCCTCTGTATGAATAAGTCCTACATCTGATTTTCCTGTTGACCATAGGGTTTCTGGTATATTCTGTAAGGTATTCTCTTCCTCCTTCAATAGGAGTGCTAATCAGCTGTCCTTGCTAGACTGCAAGTGCACGGCTGGGTGGGTCTGAGTTATCCAATTCATCTTCTGTATTTGTATTCCCTGTTCTGACAGTTCTAATTCTGTCTGTTTCTCCCATCTCGTGACTTTTTCTCCTAGGTCTGCCCATTCTATATTTTTGTTCTTGGTTAAGCTAACATGTAGTAATCGATTAGATTTATAAAGTGTAAAGAACTCCTGGGGCAATGAACAGCTGGCTACACTGTTCCCTTCTGTGTCCCAGTACAGATTACGTAATATCAATCTGTTTGCATGATTTCTAAGCAATTCTTGCTCATATTCCTTATCAGGTCCTGGTGTGTTACAATAATACAGGGTACAGTGCAACAGGTGTTGCTTATCAGTGTCAAGGGAGGGGAACTTGCTAATGGCAACATTCATTAATTCTTCGGTCACAGTCCCTGGACCAGTTGTAACCAAGTCCTGGCTGTACCAATAAAACATTTCACCCTCTGATTGCACTGCAAAGGTATCAATTTGTTGCTGTGCTTCCATACCTTGCATGGTTGGGAATACTGCTATACCAAATAGTTGCATGAGGTCTCTGCCCAAGAGGTTTACTGGGCATTTTGCAGAAACAATAATTTTGCTTTTCTGAGTCAATCCTGAAACTGGATCAGTTATTGCAATAGTACGGGAGAGGGGCTCCCGATACAGCTGTCCTTTAGCTGCCTTTACCAGTATGTAATCAGGTGACTCCGTGTTTTCTGGCAGTTTGGAGGGATGTATCAGGGTTCGTGATGCCCCTGAGTCACACAAGAATTTGACTTCCCTCCCTTCTACCAAGAGTGTAACTTCTGGTTTCGTGTCTGCTAAATAGAGCTCCAAGCTCAATAAAGCTAGGCCTAATATTTCATTTTCTTCATTATCACTAACTTTTTGCACTTCCTCTATCTCTTCTGTCCATCCTCTACTCCCTCTATCACATTCTCATTTGTCCTTTCTTCGCTATCCCCTTCTAGTGATTCCTGACTACCATATAGTCAGTCCTCACCCTCCTTGTCTTCCGTGGTTGTCTTCTTGTTTTTCCTGCAATCCTTTGCCAAGTGTCCCTTTTTACCGCATTTAAAACATTCACCCCTTTTCTTTCACCCTTCAAAGTCCTCTGATCGTTGATTAGATTGTTTGTTTTCCTGTGCATTTTTCTTGCCCTTTTTCCCGGACTGTACTACATAAACTTCTGCTCCATCTTCTACAAAAAATGCTTGAGCTTTCTTTCTCTTTTTGCTATTAAAATGCCTTTCAGCATGCCTAGCATATTCAAGTAATGACTGTAACCTGCTTGTACGATGGTCTACCATGTGTTTTGTAATAAAACTGCTTATAGGTGCAATACTGCCTTTTAAAAATGCATTCTTTAACTGCTGTTCATATGGGGAATCTTGTGTTTGATCTTCAGGAACCTGCATTCCACAGTGGTTGTTAAAACATTCTAATAGTCTGGCATAATACCGGTCAATAGTTTCACCTTCTTGTTGGATGCATTGATTAATGCAAGTCCAGTCTGCCCTAGGGTTCCATTTTTCAGAGATGCGGTCTGTAAGACCTTTTACTCTGTTGTCTAATTCTGCGCTGCTATGTGGGAGGGGTCTTTGTGCAGCGTCACGGGGATTCCAGTTGCCACTAATCATGTGACATCTGGCCCCACAATTTGTCTAACTACTTTTTCTACCTCTTCTCCATTTAAGTTATAACTCAGCCTCATTCCTTGCAAATCTTCTGAGAATTTTCTAAAATTAACTTTTGGATGGGGAATTCCCTCAGTGGCTTTCCGGATATCTTCCGGAGTCCAAGGTCTATACACTAAAATAGTTGGGTCCTGATTATCTTGTCCTGCCTGAAGATTAGGTCTTCTATAAGTGGGCATATTTCCTCTTCACTCATAGATCGTGAATTCTTAACCATTTGATATAATTTGATGCCTTCATTTGAGTTACCTGCCCTTGTTCGAGACCTGGTCCCGATGGGATCTCTAATATACGGTTTTATTTTTATAATGCCTCTTTTTTCAGTGACCACAGGATATCGTGGGGGTGGACTAACCTGCTCACTTGCTTCATATTCTGGTAAGGGAGGTGGAGGGGCTGATGCTATTATTAAGTTATTGTCCTCCTTATCTAAAAACATTGTTTTTGAATTTTTGTTCTTTTGTTCCCTACAGTTTACTTACTCAATCCACCTGTGTGCCTGAGGAATTCCTAATTTTCGTTGCTTTTTTACCCGACCTTTGGAATCAGTTTTGAGCTGTTTGACAAGTTTGATAAGCGAGGATATTTCTAATTTTCTGTCAAATTCATATTTATTAACCCATTTTGAATAATATTTAATATTGTCAGCGCACTGCGACTGCATGTATTTTGCATCTTCTGTTAACAGCGGATTTTGGGGTCTTTTTGTGCAATTATTACCCATTTTGTTCTATCCTTTTGATCTTTACGTAACCTCTTAGTTTTTTAACGTGGTGCCACGGATTTTGTTATAGTCTCTTCAGAATGACTGCCTACTTATTCTGTTTCTCCTGATCTATGACAAGACAGTAATCTTTTCTGTCCCTGACTTGTAAGCAAAAATACAGTCTTGACAAAAACAATACAAATCTGGTCCCTGATCTAAAACAGAAAACAGGAAAAAGTAGATTCACCTTACCTGAGCCTACGTGATTGATCACCTGATTCGCGGAGACCCGTCCTTCAGTTGCAGATCAGAAAGTGGCTAGCCTCTTTTGAATGACAATTCAGTCGGAGGTTTTTCAAATAAGAAGAACCGATTTGGTTTCTTCCCCGTATGGTTTCAACCACCTGGCCCGTCTGATCCGAGGTGAAGAGAGGGTTCCAGTCCGAAGGACCAATCTGTCAAAGGAAAAAACTTCAAAGACCAATTCACGTAAGGTTCAAGTAAGGCACCCTTTATTAACTTGCTGCAAGGAGACAAAGCATGCTGGCAGAATGGTTTGTCTGGACATTAATAATTAGTATGGCATTTTTATACAGTTCTTTCCATGTTATACATAAATGTTACTTCTATTGCTGACGTAGTTAGACACAGCTTTCTGTATTGTTCTACAGAAAATGTTACTAGACTAATTGCTGACTAGTTGAGAATAACTGCTGATTTACAAAACATTTGAGAAAAACAACCTGGCCTTTGGGCTTATTTTAGCCCACCACAAACTTTCAATTCTTCAATTGTGCAGTTCTAATATATGTGTTACATTTTGCCTAGATTCAAGGTACATTTCTAGCTTAGGTACAAGTAATGTTGACTACGGTTTATACTTTCAAGCATCCATTGTGCTCCTTATCAAAGCTTCTAACAGCTGTGTACTTTCTCATGGCATAAGCAGAAAATCAATAACTCTTTGTTAATTAAGTCTCATGACACTAGTAGAAATGAAACACTTCTTGTTATTTGCTGACATTAGCAGAAATCAAATGCTTCTTGTTAAGTTTCTAATAGCTGTGTGGATTCATGCAGTGTGAACGGAATAAATGTATTAACCCTTTTAAACCTCGAATGCACTAAGCATGCATATTACTAATACATATTTTTCTAACAAAGGTAAAGACCTTTAATGAGTATTCTCCATTGGTTTCATCTCCCATTTGTTTTGTCAACAGTTTTGTTAGGTGCATTTCTACATTGAAATGCATCTTTGTCCACAAAACAAAGCCAGCACTGATAATAGTGGGTATTAGGATTTTGCCTTTTCCTCACTATTGTGCAATCTCAGAGGTGGCATATCATTAGCAGAGGGTGGGTGGGGGGGTGCAGGGGGGGCAAGCCCCCCATATAAAATGTTCTCTTTTTTTTCCATTTTTTGAATTTCTGTATGTGTTTTTGTGCATGTAGTAACACATTTTTGCATGTCTCTATTTATTCCCCAACTGTTTCTATTTACATTAATGTAATTTTAACACTTTCAAAACATTTTGTTAATGAAAATATTAATTTTAAACACTGAGTATTTACTATTTAGTATTAACAGGTAACCTATGATAACATTACAATAGTTTTTTTAATACAAACAATGTCTCAAAAAGGAAAAGCAGGAAAAATATGCAAAAACAGAAAGATCTCAGTTATTGGTCCAGTCATTTAAGGAAGGCTAAAGTTATGAATTTAAAGGAAACAATAAATAACCACAATATTAATAATAATAATTAATAATATAATAATAATATTATAATAATAGTATATTTGATATATATATATATATATATATATATATATATATATATATATATATATATATATATATATTAATAACAATAATTAAGCTTGGCTAGATGTTCACTGTTTCAATTTTTTTAATTTGAGAATGTCCTGAGTCTATTTTTATTCAAAAATATTCTAATCTATTTTCATGTCTTCATTTAAATCTAAAATGCTAATACAATACATAAATTTAATTTATCTGTTGTTTGTAAATGATAGATTAAAAAAGCAACCAGCCCTGATTTGTATTAGAAATACACAATTAATTCATGGGGGTATTTGGAAATGATTGGATCATGTCATTATGGGAAATATGTGACGAGAAGTGATACTGGATGGTGGTGATGGTGGTGGGTGATTTGGAGAGATAAGTAGCATGAGTACCTGTCAACCTCTTAGTACAAGAAATCTGGACAAAGCCAAAAATAATGGAGGACAACGGCCCCAAAATAGGAAAAAGTGTTAAGTATTGCTCTTATAAATGTGGAAAGTTGCTAGAGTAAAAGGTGTGTTAGCATGCATTTTTCTGAAGGATATGAAGTCTGAAACTCAGATGTTTGTCATAACTTAGTCCCTTCAATCCTCAATGATTTGCCAGAAAACTACAAATCTTATGAGGAACAGATGAAAAAATAAGTCAAAAATCTCGACATTCTGCAAAAATCTAAAAACTGGACAGATGAGAGGTATGCTAAGACAGTGGCATTCATCAAATCTGAAAGCCATGTGTTGGTGTATATGAGCTTTATTTATGCTATCATGCTAGGAATAGTAGCAGTTTTAGCAATGCAGCAAGTGTTAGTGGCTACTTTCATAGCCAGTGCCCAAAATGTAGTGCACTGTTACCCTCTGTGTTACAGAGGAGACTGCAAGCGGTTAGCATGCCATTATCTCTATCACCATGACATTGTCAAAAACTAATATTTGGAGAGAGACACCATGTAGGAATTAGTAGACATGTGCCGCTCACATGTGAAGTCAAGGGGGAGCTGAGGACTATGAATCCCAGTGGACACAAAGGTTTATGTAGCATTAACTATCCTTGCTATGGAGAACTTCAAAGTCTGATTGCATTCTGAATTTTACTGGCATCAGTCTTGCAGATCCTTTTACATTTCCTTGACATGATACTGCAGTATCAGGAGTAGCATATATGATTTACAAAGGCAGCAGAGGAGGAAAACATCACCATGCAAGCTTTTTACAAAATAGTCTATTTATCTGAGGTCCTGGGGGCCACTGACTGCCTCCCATTGCTATCAAGGACTCACCTGCTACACATGGTGTCCAGAGTACCAATTGGAAGTGGTTCTACTCCAACTGCCAGGTGATGTGTTATGCACATAGTGCTATATACACTGTATCTCTGCACTACCTAGACAGTGTCCATGATTTATATATTTGGCATATGTGATCTCTATCATGTGATTTCTATCAGTGTTTTATGTGAGCTAACTTCTTACTGGGTCATCTGCTTGGTAGGTGCACACACTGATAGGTGCACACACTGTTGACTACATAGGCCAGGAATTGTGGTTCTCATTGAGTAGATAGCAGGCTGCTCATAATAGTGCCCACTGTTAGGTATTGCAGGTAATGCTGACTATACCTTGAAACTGTGGATGATGACCCCATCCACAATTTCCAGAATATGGCTAAGATGGTGTAAAACACCATGCCTTCACAGACAAGGTACTTTGTTGAATGCTTGTTTGGACTCTTAAGATACATTTACACTGCTTTTATACATGTGGTGGTATACTGCAGTGCATAACTGAGATATGCAATCATGTATTTATGGCCTGCATAATGTTATATTTTATGATAGTACAGAAACAATTACAATATGAGTGCATTGTTGTACTGCATTACAGACCTGCTGCAGCAACAGAGGAGGACATGGGCAAAAAATTGTCAGAGGATCTGGCTGCAATGTCATCCCATGCATGGCAGAGCTGGGTGCAGTTTACTGCAACATTGGCAAAGAGGCCACAGCTATGGGTAATGACAAGGACAACACAAAATAAAAATGATATATATATATATATATATATATATATATATATATATATATATATATATATCTACACTAACTCACCCAGGCTATGCATTACAGTGCACTTATCATGCTGTTTGTCACACACTACCTTATCCACACCATTTATATAGACTGCATGATTTGGTCATTATTTGCACAGGTGGAGTGGGGCACAGTGACAGGTGACAGCAATGCTATCATGGGGGTAAAGGCCTATAGAGGTGGATGCAGAAGACACTCATGTGGGTAACAGCTTGGAGGGAAGTTAAGGGTTGCATTCTTCAGTGTCAAATTGGAGCTTCCAGTCTCTAAATGTTGGCCAGGTGTATTGTGTTCTCTTGTAGTGTTAATGCTGCATACATTTTCCATAAGAAATGGTATACCGCTTCAGGACTATATGGTTCCCCATGTTGGGATCCAAAAGATTGACAACATCCATGACCCAAAGGACAGCCACAGCTAGGTGTGACACTCTGATGCCCAACAAGAGATAGAGATGATATGGAGCTGAAGGAAGCAAAGCAGCTGACCTACTGATGTGTTCCAGAGGTAGCATCATTTGAACATTATTGGGCACAACCATATGGCCATACCCTTGTTTGATGGCTGCCATAGCCAGTGGTGTCAGTGATGCATTCTTCAGAAATGTGTATGTCACTTGTGTAAGCCCAGATTGTGGCCATTCACCAAACATCTTTATCATTGCATGGCCATGGCCAGTACAGCCTGCAGAGGCAAAGGGGGTATTTGCTACAATAGACGTGGATACACAAATAGATGCGATGTTGGCTACTAATGACTTTAGCAAGCATGTTTGCTTCAAGTCCCTATGTTATCATGCTGCCCATGAACCTGCATGCATCATCCCTTCCTCATGGTGTGTATTGTAGCTGTCTGTGGCTGGATCACTGACATATGCATCTGCTGACTGATATCAGTTGTAATACCTGCCTCTGGGAAAGACTTGGAGACATGTTGGTGATCATCACCAACATCCCTGTCCCCTTTGCTGATTTGTTCTCATCCATACTGGTGACTCCTATTTAGCTTGGGTGGGTCTCACACCAAAAGGATATCCAGTGCTAAACACTAGTGATGCCCAAGGTTCTGCTTGCCCCTCCACTATCGTTTCATATGTCAGTGTTAGCATTGTTGACAATGTCACTTGTCTGTGCTATGTGCACATCACCATCATCCTTAGCCATGGGTGACATGCTCACATTAGACATATCCTGACATGTTGTGTTGGACAATTCCACCAATGGAACCTGTGGAAGTATAAATATAACATACCCATGACAGTGCTGGAAAATTTGCCTCACTTCCCCAGCTATGGAGCACAGCCTGCTGCAGGCCACTTGTGTGAATTGCATATAGGTACAGTCAAACTTTATGTTGCATTTTGTCACAGTTGCAGCTCTGCTGTACATGAGCAAATATGCATAAGTGTTCTGCTGACTAACCTGTTCTCACATACTGGTCAGTGCACAACTTGAAATGCACATGCTATTGCTAACCTATTGCATTCTCTACAGATATTTGGGCAGTCAACACCAACCCAGCTCCCAAATCCAAGCCTCCTCTGGTATGATGGGTCACTTACTTGCCCTGGACAGAGATACTGGGAATTCCTCCAGCTCTATGATCCACATCTGTGTTAGTGGTCCACCTCTTGCTTTGGACATGTTGCAGGAGATATCGTGTGCCTTGGTCTTGACATACAGTATTATATCAGTGACCCTGCAATGCACCTGTACTAGTGTTTTGTTATTGCCATACTCAGCACTGATGTCCTGAGCTGCTCCCTGTTATATCTGGTCCTGTAAAACCTTGTTGACATTACTGTTTTCTAGAATGTCCATGATATATGCATAGGGCCCGTAATAGCTCATCCATCTCATGAGTAATAAACTTTTCCAGCCATTGTTGTTCTTTTGGGCCCATGATAAGACATATATACCTATGGGTTGTGTGTGCGTGTGTGTGTGTGTGTGTGTGTGTGTGTGTGTGTGTGTGTATGCATGCGTCTGTGTCTTTGTGTGAGTGTGTGTGTGTGTGTGTGTGTGTGTGTGTGTGTGTGTGTGTGTGTGTGTGTCTGTGTATGACTGTCTTTGGCTAACCCCTGTGTCTTGGCATTGACCCCCTGCGTCCATTTTATAGCCACATACCTGCATGCTGTCTGCTATTGTGCCATGAGAATTATGACCTTGAGCCATACTGGCATAAGGAATGGGTATGTTAATGCTGCTTACCTTCAAGAAGCCCTGGGTTGATGGCCAGTAATGCTGGGCACATCCTGTGCCTTTTTTCTCCCTTTCTACATATGGCCATATGGAACATAGGTCATTGTTTTCCCTTTAAATTGTCTTGGAGTCTGTGTGCATAGAACACAGTGTGGTCCCTCACTGGATATTCACATGCCATTCCTTCTGCTGTGTTCTCTGTCATGGTAAGATCCCCCTTGAATGCTAAACTATCAAACTCTTTATGTTATCTCACATAATCTACTCTTTCTTATATGTCCCTGTTAGTACCATATGCCATGGGTGCTCAGAGCAGTGCAGAGGTACATTACAAGGTATATTGCCTTCTTTCACTATGCCTATATTGCAGTACAACATCTTCTACAGTGAAATCCTATTCTTGACTTGCTTGTTTTAATGCTGCATCCCACAGTGCAGCAACTGAACATGCTTGAGCTTCCTTCAGTGTCTGTTCATTGGATTCAGCATGGGCCATAACATGGAGTATGGTCTTAATTTTACCTCTCTCAGGATTCTTTCTTGAGTCCCTCCTGCCACAGTCTTAACTGTAGTCAGACCTGTCCTGTTTTCCACCCAAGTTTCTGAACCACTTGAGAAAATCACTGTTGTCAGTAACTTGCCTTCACCCCTTATGCAAATTCTCTGGTCATGCTTAAACTTTTGTGTCCTACCCTCATCCCTTCTTGCATATTTTCTTGCTTCTTTCTGGCCAATGATTGATCCACCCATTTTCTTCCTCCAATCCTAGTTCACCCTGCCACTGTCCACTCATTACCTTCTTCTTTCGTGGCTTCTCATCTTTTCTATGGGCTCTTCTGTAATTGTCTTAGTCTGGGCTTGGGTTAGTGCCTACTTTTTGTTAGTATTACTATCTCCTCCATTCTACCCCCTCCTTCCTGTACTGCTTAACCTTCTCCTTCAACAGTCAGACCATCACCCTTTATCCAATTGAGCCTTATTTTCCACTGGATCCCTTCAATCCATGCATGTTCCTCTAGAAGTGCATGATTTTCTGTCCCTACATCTTTTCTATTCTCTTCTGTTGGCATATATCCTCAACTAGTTACACTCCTGGTTCCTACAAGTCTATCCCTTTGACCCCTCATAGCACTGGCCAGCTCTGCCCACATGCCATTTCTACTTCACCTCAATGTTTGTCATGTTTAATCCTTTCCTGATGTCCTCATCATTTATTCTCTTCTCACATATCAGTCATCTGAGTACCTACTTCTCTCATCTTAGGCTTTCTATTCTCCTACAGACTGTACAACCTGATCATCCTCATAAGACCCTGAGCCACATTGCAACGCACCTAGAATACCTCACTCATCTTTTCCCTTTCTTCTTGTCCAACCTCAGTTAACTATAGCCTATGTCAGTAACATACGTCAATGACCCTGAAAAATGCCGGTGGAAGCAGATCTTATAGTGCTTAGGGGGTTTCATGCTTTCATATCATCAGCCTCTGTATTGTTTCCCTCCCTGTAGTTATTTAACTTACTGATGGTTTTCTCTTTAATCTGTATCAGATGTGCTTTCTAAATGTTCTTAATATTTTTGTTTTGTTAATTCTGACTGTGTGCACTTATTTGATTCATGTAATATGTCTTACTTCTGTTTTTTCAAACTATTTCATATGAATGTGTTAAGTGATACCACCAAGTTTTGTTTAACAAAGTAATTAGCAAGCAGCTGGGTGTATTTATGTGGTTGCATTGTTGTTTGTTTTTTAGTCCTCCATAGTTTCTCACTTAGTTTACTTTTTTTTTTTTTTTGCTTTAGTACTACTTTTCTTTGCATAGTCACCTAAAACATTTATAACCAGCGGCAAACTTTAAAAATACATGAAAACATTCTGAGTTAGTTAGCATGATCAAAAAGTTGTCAAACTAACCTCCACAAAACTGGGATTAAAGAACTGAAAATTCTTCATTGCTGGAGAAACAGAAAATAGATACACACTCTTAGGGTGCCTTGCCTCCCTAAGCCCCCATTTGGGAGAAGGGGGCCTATGCTGCCTATACCCCTCTTACAAAATATGCCAGATGTAAAGACAATATGCCAAATAAATTGTATCCTTATTGAACATACCCATAGGTAGGTGTGTGTGGTGGAAAAGGGAGAGGGGGGATCCTACCGCCTGCATTAACCTATTTACTACCTTGCCTCAAATAACTGATTGTTTTTTACTTTTCCTACTTTGGAAAAGTGTATGAAACATTTGACTGTCATAATGCACATTTGTGTGAGAGTGCCTGCATGTGGCTGAATGTACATATATATTTACCTACAGATGTATATGACATATATATTGAATAATTGATGTGCACCACATTGAGATTTGATATAGTAGAATAAATATCCAGCATAGCTACTGGGACCCATCAAACTCATCACTTTTGTGCAAACATGAGAAAGATGATCTCGTGGGGTGGCTGCACTCCCACACACCAGCAACTTTAAATGTACTAGGTTGTATCTGAAAGGTACTAAATCCTTTACACCACTGTCTCCTCATCTCAGAAAATACGCAACATGCCATTCTACTCATGTGTAAGTAAGTGGCATATAACTTAATTCATTGCTGTTCACTTATACAACTACATGACTGCCGTATGCACTCGTCAGTTTAACTCAAATTAAATGAATCAGTACTACAAGTTAATGAACTGCATATTGATTAATTTGAGTGTGTGACAAAAGAGTGATGTAACTAGCTGCAAACCCTAACCCTAATGCCACAAATACTCAAATGCAAAAGTACCAATAGTACAGAAAACCAAAACTAACCTTTCTGCATAGCATTAGGGTTAGGGATAGGGATATGGCTAGTACTGCGCTTAAGGTTGGATTTAGGGTTAGGATTAAGGTTAGGGTTTGGAGCAGGGTTAGGGTTAGAACATCTGAGTAAGGGTGGTGCACTTACATGTGCCTGCTAACCTTACACTAACCCTATCTCCAACTCTATCCATAACACTAACCCTGACCCAATCCCTAACCGTAATGCTTGTACATAAATATCTTATAACACTAAGCATAACTCACCTACTACCATGTATAAGCACCCCTAGCCACAGTTAAAATACTGAAACATTTGGCACCTGTGAGGTGTTTTGGCATTCTGATTTACTTGCAGCTCTTACTTGAAAGATTTACAAATTGATGATCTGACTTTTAACAGAACCTGTCTGATCTAGTGACAGAAGTCAGACAAAATGCATGTCTCTCTATGGATGCAAGTGTGTTAGTCAACTTCCATTTTTTTGGACCACAAATTTTTGGAAAGTTTTTGACTAAAACATGAATCAATGAGCACTAACAATTGATAGGACTTGATCCTCTGCAGGACGTGTGATAGTACTTAATGAGAGTTTTGCAGGGTTGGTTTGATCAAAAGTTTCTGACTAATCATTCATTGATGCATGTGATCAATAAATGCTTACATATTCATATATATATATATATATATATATATATATATATATATATATATATGTATGTATATGTGTGTGCGTGTGCGCACGTGCACGTGTGTGTGTGTGTGTGTGTGTGTGTGTGTGTGTGTGTGTGTGTGTGTGTGTGTGTGTGTACATGTGTGTATGTGTGCCCATCTGTAATTCTTAAGTTCATATATGCTGATGTTCAAGGTTTTGCACTTTAGTAATATGCATATTTTAGTTGGTTATCACAAAAATGAACATACTCAGATAATTTACATATCCAATAAAACAGATTTAATTGTTAAAAAACAGTTGTTGAAATGTGTGCTATGAATTATATATAGTGCATATATTACTTTAATGTTAACAATCTAGCTACATAGGTTTGCATGTCATGTGGTACATGGTTCTTCTACAGATGTCGCACTTTGAATGCACTCTACATTGATGTTAATGGAATTTATTCTTATCAGTTATTAGATTCTTATCAGATTCCTTATCAGTTGGGGTTCAGCTCATAACTCATAAATGGTAGGCAATTAAGATGACAATGTTCAAACTTTATTTCTAGTTTCTCTTTGAAAATAAGTCTATGTAGCAAACTTTGCTAACACCCCCACAGTTGCATACATATGCATGTGGATTTAACTCCATGATTTTATTTCACATCTTGAATGGAGAAGAAATGCAAGTCTACGTCTGCTGCTTGCCACAATATTAGTTCACCTTCAAGGAATGGGATACCTGAGTAACTGTCCTTGGAAGGCAGTTGTCCATGTAGTACCAGCTTTGTCTTACTGCTACTTATAAGCTAAGACTTGGTGCACTATTTAGAATGAAGCCTAAAGGTTCCCAGTGCTCTGAGCATAACAGTTTCAGCTTTAGGCTCCATGGAGGTACAGAACTGTAATAACATCTCTGCAGGTTTGCAGCATTCTCACATTAGCCTTTTGATTTTTATTTGTACATCTTTTTCCCTAATTTGTTGACTACCCTTTGTATATCTAGTCCTTTCTGCACTGGAGCTTCACTTCATGGTGTCCCTGCTTATCTGTCAGCTGTGCAGCCAAGAACTGGCTTCTGAAGGGGCTCTGTTCCTCAAAGGCTAGCTAGTTTATGCTCTAACACCCCTTTCCTTGTTGACGGTGGATGCCCTTGCAGTTCTAGTCCCAACAGTGTGATGTGTTGCTTGGCAGTCCTAAGCCAACTATATTTTCCTTGGCTTATTCCCTACTGCTGTACCATACCAGGTAACATTGATGTAGTAATACAGACTACTTCCCTTGGTGTAGATAAGGTGACTTTGGAACCTTATTCTTATCATCGCCAGCTGTTCCCTTCATTACGCACATCACTTCTCACCTATGTGCTAGACAAAAAGCAGTCAGGACTTCATTCCTTTGTGTTATGAAGCTGACATGCTTAAGTTATAGGTGTCGACTGCTGATTCTATATTGAGAACATCCTGCTTTTGCTAGCCTGCCTCTATTAGGTGTTCTTAATTTGTTTGAGAAACAGACAGACTGCATTCAACCTGAAAAGTAGAAGCATTTATTGCAAGTGGCAATGACATCAACACTGTAAGCTGCTGTTGTAGCATTTCATAATGAATCTGCTTATGAAGGTTTTCTGACATTGTATCATAAATATAAACTGATGCAGTCTTCTGTTTCATGACAGCTTGAGATGTAAGTTATTTATTAGTTTTTACCTGTTCCATTTTCCTCCTTACCTCCACAGCCATTTTATCTTCTACCTCTTTATTATTCTTTACACTTTTGACGCTTCTCCATTATGTCCTTGTCACCACTCACCATGCATTACATCATCTCAGTACTTTATGATATCAACTTGGCTTTTGTTCAGAACTAGCAAAGCAACTGTGGAGATATGGGCCTTAATACTATAACCAAATTATTTACCCAGAAAGACTTCTGATAAACTGCAATGCAATCAAAGCAATGTTATCTTTACTGCTTTTAAATTCGGAAGCACTACAGGCAGTAGGCATATTCTAAATGTATGGACAGCACTCATATTGGAACACTGGACACATTCAAGAACCTAAGTCTATTACAGGGATTTAGTTTAACCAATGCTTCTTGCATAGACATTCTGCATTCTAAAATAATAGGCAAACAAATCTCTGATCTACTTACTTCTGCATACACAGGACATTTTTAATGAAAGCATGTGCTACAAGTTGTAGGTCTACAACTCCTAGCAGTTTCTAAACAATATTGAAAATTATATGCCAGTTCATTCATTCAGCACATTGTTAGGCATGTCACTATACCATTCTTCCTAAATCTGTTTATCTGCTTGCTCCTTTATGCTAAACTTATTATACCTACTTTTATTTATTAGCTTATCAATGATAATTACTGCCTTATCCTATCTCAGTCTCTGACATGCACAGACTACTTAAACCTTCATTTTTATTCATGTGCTACCTTACATACTGTGTCAGTTCCTAACACAGTTTCTCCATTCCTCCTAAAATAAACCTCACATTGAAGGTACAGTTTTCTCTATTCCAAACACTAGGGTATGGAATTCCTACCCTCCGCACATTTGGTCTACCCCAATCTAACCTCTTTCCCCCTCTCTCATCAAAATGTACCTTTTTGCCAAGGTCCTCAGTTTCTGCTTCCAGCCTCCTTGTATAGCAGAATTACTCCACATCTTCCATGTTTCATTGTATATTGCAAATGGAAGAGCACCTTTTGATACTAGATTAACTGTATGAAAGTTAACTCTTTTAATGTCACTTGTTGCAGCTTTAAATATTTACTCAGTTTTGAATGTTACTTATTGCATATACTTGACTCTTGCAAGTTTCCTTGTTTTGCCTTCATTATGGCTGAAAAGGTCTAATTTCAGATCAGGCCACCTCTGGAGTTAACAAATGAAAATAAACAAATACATGTAGGTGGCATGTTCTGAAAATAAGATTTAATACAGATGCAAAAATAATATAGCTACTTGTTAGCTTTAATGTAGTTATTATTATGAGATATGAGAGTAAGTGACATGAAAGCTATAATATAATTCTTTTTGTCTGAGTTAGTTTTGCTAAATACAGCCAATACTAGGAACATCAAAGCATATTTTCTTATCATATTTTAAACAAATCTGCCTTAGTGTTATTTTAATTTTATAACAAACCAAATGAATGTAATTAGCTTTCATGCTAGGCAGGGCATTAAATATAGTGTATACTGAAGACAATTACTGTTTTGAATGATGCAAATCTTGGCTGATACTCTGTGATGTACGTGCATAAGACTTAAGCCAAACCATTGATGGGTATGGCACAGAAGCAGGGTATGGCACAGAAGCAGACACAGTCCAGCTTTTCTATGAACAGGCAGATTTATTTAGTCTGGGATTGTATACATTCTGCATTGTCCATTTCCTAACTGGCGTTGCCTTGATAACCTAACAACTTAATTTTGGTCTTACATTTCTTAAGTTCATCTAAGTATGTAACAGTTGTGTTAATACATGAATATTTTAGCCTTCCAGTAATCTGCTCCTTATCTATGTTTTATTGTAGGCTGCAGAATTTCTGCATTTGCTGACACAGTTTCATGAGATGGGCTTCCAGCAAGAGACAATTAAGGAAGTTCTCCTGATTCACAACAACCACAGGGATAAGGCATTGGAAGAACTGATGATGCGTGCACAATAGAAACAGCATTTTAAACTTCTTGATTGGACCAGAAACATAAAACTCTTAAAGAGAACTAAAACCTTCAATTTAAATTTAGAATATAGCTTTCTGCTGCATCAAGACACATAAACATAGTTGCTTTTTGTCATGATTTGACATTAAGTTCCTATCTGCAAACATCGGTAGTAGAGCACACATGAGTACTATACCGTCTCTGTGAGGTGGCTACATGGAAATACTTGTAGATACTTAATAACACCTTGGTAAATTTGGCTTGCTATGATATATTAGTACAGCTAGCACATACTATCTCTTTATACTCCTTAGTATAGACTGGTCAAGCATACCCCAAGGATAGCCTGCAGTAGTAATAAGCACACCATGAACAGAGTATATTATTATTTTATTTTATTTATTTATTTTATTTTTTTTATTTTTTATTTTACATTTGTTGACCGGGCTAGTCTAGCTGGATATATTTCCATTTTCAGTAGAGGCCCGGGGAGAAAAGCTCCACAAAAACATCACAATGAGACATAACAAGGAGACATATTGTTAATAAACACATTGAAATACTAATAAGAAAAAATTATTAATATAAACAAATAGTAATAATAATAAAACCTAGTGATAAAGTTAACAAAAATTAAGGCACACCATCAAAAGTCAAGACTAGGGTTAGGCCAGTTTCAAAGCTTCTAAGTTAATTCAAATAGGCTATGCCATAAGGCTCCTACTATAATAAAAAAGAACAAGTGGAAAGAGAAGAAGGAGAAAAGTGTATGATAAAGGGAGAGGGAAGAGACAGTAGTCTGGAAACAGGAGAAGAACATGAGAAATAAGACAAACAAGAGGAATATAAATAAATGAGACAGACAAGAGGATATGGGAGAGGTAAGAGAAATGGGTCAGAGCATAGAAGGAATACTAGGGAAAAGAAAGATGACTGCTAGGTTTTCAGCACAAGATAGGGTGAAAGGTCAGGAGGGGGATGTCAGTCAGGTGTATTACATGAGCAAAGCCAGTGCTTTTGGTAGTACAGTTTGATTTGTTGTTTGAAGATTTGTTTATTAGAAGACAACTGCAATAAAATCACATGCTGCTGTCTGATAAACTTCTGTTTAACTTTACAAGCTAATATTTGTGGACAAGAACTTGGGGTTAACCAGAACTGCAGCCCACATATATAAAATTGAGGACACCTTCAACCAATATTGCTTGATGGGCTACAGTCAGTAAATGTACACGTATTTAATTTGGGTACGTGCAATTGTACAGTATATGTGTTTATAAACTTTATTTATATTTATTTATTTATATAATTTGTTAACTGGGGTAGATCACTGATCCCATTGGACCAGTTTCAGTCTCAATCCAAAATGTGAACATACATCAACTGGAAAAAAATATAAAAATAATTTATAAAATAAAAGAGCACACTGAAACAAAGGAATAGTTACTATACAATAGAAAAATTATTTAAGAATGTAGTCAAAAAAAAACACTGCATAATATTTACACCTGTTGGAACAGTTACATGTTAGGAGTTAGAGAAGAGATGCTATTAGTACAAATGATAGGCAGTGTGTGAATCTGCAGAGCTGAAGGAGTTTGGATTTGGACAGATGTTGTATATTACACTGGCAACTCTATTTTGGTAGTGATATCAAAGCCTAGGAACTCCTTACCCATTGAATTAGCACAGAAAGATTACTTTGGTTAAAGATCCTCTGGAAATAATTCCTGGGAAGAGAGAGAGAATATGTGTACAGCAGTGCAACAAAGAATGGAATTGTTTCTGAGAAAGCTTGAAGAAACTACAGGTACATTTCAGGAAAGTATGACTTGAAACGTAGAAACATTTGTTAATAATATCGGCTTATTCCACATAGCCTGCCCATTGCTTTATGTACTAACTACATTTCCTTGTTAACTAATATCTGCAATATCATGGAATGTATCATAAATAATGAAACAAATGACCTACAGTACTCTGAGACAAATCAATTTGGCTTTGTGAAAGGCAGAGCCTACCTACAAAATCAAGATAATCTTTTCAAAAGGGTACAGAGGGACAGGCTATCCACACTATCTGTCTAGATCTGAATAAAACCTTTAATGCCATTCTCTATAAAATAAATATTGTTGACAGTAGAGGTGCCCCACTATGCATAGCCCTTGTTCTCCTCCTCTTTGACATTCACTTCTCCAGTTTGAAAGCAGAAGTCAGCTAACCAAGTTTGCTGATGACTGCAAACTGGATTCCATGGTAACCTGCTCTACTGACACTACCATACTTCAACAAGGGGTGGACCATACCAATGTCTGGTGTAATGACTAGGGTCTCAAACTCAAGGCCAAAAAGTATAGTGAGGTTTTATCTGGAATGAAGGACTTCCCTAGTTCATGCCAAATAAATAATAATACTACTTTTAAAAATGACAGTCTTTAGAGATCTGGAGCTGTTTGCTGATAATGAGCTGTCTTTTGATCACAAAGCGTCGTTTGTGGTTAGGATGTTATTCTGCCTGGCTCAGTTAATTTCCAAAAGTAACTCCTGTAGGTCCAAGGAAGTCTATGTTCCTGTCTATTCATTCTTCATTTGGCTCGTCACTGAATACAGGGCTCCCTTTGGTATGTACCTCTCCTATCACCCTGCCCCACTACAGAGACAACAAAGATTCCAAACTAAGAAAATTGCTGCACTAACCCCCTAACTTATCTAGACAGACTAATTGCTCTCTCTTTGTACTGTGTCTCATACATGTTCCTGTGAGCTAATATTTGCCTGGTCCTCTTTGCTTTTAAAGACCCTAACTATCTAGACCACCTTCACCTTCATTAAACTGGTGAGACTACAAATATCCACTCCAAATAACTTGATCTTCATTTGGCACATAAACAGAGCATATTAATACAATAGATCCATAACTTAACGTATCCTTTGTCTCCTGAACAAATTCCCCTTGTATGTCAAACAAAGCAACACCACAGCCACCTCTAAAGTCCAGTATTACACTTGATAGTGAATTGTTAATTCCATCCCAGAAATACGTAGCATACAGGCTACATGATCAGATTAACTAATATGACTCTGGACAGTCTACTCACTGAGACTCCAGATCTCATGTCCAGTAAATATGAGTTTTCTGTCTCTTAAAACTGAAAGGAAAAATTAGATCCATTTAGCTTAATTAGACGCTTGTGGATCTCTGGAACAAATTCCCCTTACTCAACCTACCAAACACCTTTACCACTCTGACAGCTAACCTTGATGATTGATGGGCAATTGCAAATTCACCCCTGGTCTATGTAGGATAGCTCTTCTTGATCAGGGTAGCTAAAACATCTCAACCCTTTTGGGTTGTTTTGTCTAGTTGTCTCAGTTTCCCTAGTAACTACCTGTGAATTGAAGAACATTATCATGACTGTCTTTCATCTAGTGTTTGAGTCTGAATAATTCCACTTATATTTGCCAACTTTAGTTACAATAATGTGAATATTAGAAAAAATATGAGCTGTCTCTCAGAAAATGAAAGGAAATGGTGGCTATTTAGCTTAATTAAAATTATACCTGTGTTCATGACAGTGGCTGCTATGTGTGAAAGGCTCTATGTAGTGAACGTCTATCAACATCTCCGACATGCATGCATTCTCTGGGTGTAAATCACCAAATGAGTGGGTGTACTTCAAGACAATAATTTAATGTAACTATGAATGTGGAGTGCATCGCTAACTTTTTAAAAAGGAAGGGCAGATCCCCTTCAACTCTGAGCCCAGGACCAAGTTCCTGACTGCCCTTGCAGGAAGACAGTCATGTAGCCACTCCGTGATATTCCTTAATTGGTGAAGGTGTGGTGTGTATTGAGCTGAATACCTGCCACATTCATCTTCTCATATATTTCCACTCCTTCTGCCTTATTATCCTTTAGTATGGTGAGATGTACTGTACGAGTCAGAGTCTGCAGCAGGCATAGCTGGAGCTGTATAGGTCCATTAGCCCAGGCCAGGAATCAAACTACAGAGCTTTGTCCGCTTCCCACTGTCTTATGTATTCTGCCCTAATGATTACCTCAGCTCACTTCTAAAGCCTGAATGCTAACTAAACTTGTGTGTTTGCAGGTGGTCTGCTTTCTGTTTTTTTTTCTTTTTACTTTTGTATTCAAGTGTTCTTGCATAATATAGTATAATGTTTGTACTAGGTTTAAACTAGATGGCAGTGTTTACCTCCTTTTTTCATCCTGGTTTTTGCTACAGTCACAGAATCTTTTCTCTGTATCTACTACCCCTCATGCATTAGTTTCTATATAAGTTTTTAACCAGCCCTTTACCCCTAGTACCTCCTCACTTCTGTGCCTGCTCCCTGTTCTACTGATAGTTTTTTGCTGGCTTGCTCTGCTCCTTGGCTCTGCTCTGCTCTGTTCACCCTGCGGGCTCACTCCGCTCCCCTACCCTGCCCCCAATTCCCACACAACCCCAGTATCTCTACACTTATACTCTTTAGACCACACCCTTTCCATCATTATCCAATACACTCCTACCTCACCAACACACATTCACCCTCTTACACCCTCTCACTAGTCACCTCCCATATTACCATACCTAACCTGATCCTCTACCAACTAAATACCTCATTCACCCTTACATTGTCTCTTATTCTACCATGCTATCAAAACCTACAACCTACATAACTCAAATGTTACTTCTTCTAACACTATCCCATGTCTACTATCTTACACAGTCCCTTATTTCTCATCATTCCCCATCTTATCATATTACAAACAGTACCCCCCACTCTATACCCCATCAATAACTATCTACTATTTCCCTATAAACTCATTTCACCATACAAGCACTCTACCCTATCCCTAACCAACCAAAATCTTAGAAATCTAATAACACTTGACTCCAATAGTAAGCAATTCAAGTACCTCTCCAGCATTTTTCAACACCTAATCACTATCCTTCTATCTGGTGACATACACCCAAACCCTGGCCCCTATACCCTCCACCCTACTTCCAAATCTGCCCTTTTCACCTCTCTAAATGCCCAAAGCATAGCTAACAAGATTCCCAACCTCCATGCCTGGCTTCAACACAATAAACCAGATATCTTTTATATTTCTGAAACTTGGCTAAAACATAAAAGACCCAGAAATAGTACCTCCCAACTATTCCATTATCAGGAAAGACAGAATCCACAAAAAGGGTGGAGGAGTAGCTCTGCTTTATTCATCCTCCTTATCAGTTGCCCCCTACACTAAACCTATCCCCCAATTCACCAACGCTGAATTAATTCTGGCCCTACTTCAAGTAAATAGACACAAGCACATATGCATAACCTCACTATACATTCCCCCAGGAGACAATATCTCAGTACTCGAAGATATCCTATCTTGGTTGTCCACTAATATTAGCAATGAAACTATAATACTGGGTGACATGAACATCAACTGGTCTTCTATTCAGTCTCTGTCAAACACCAAAAATATCAACTTTTATAATTTCTCGCAACTTATCAACTCTATAACCAGACCTTCTAAAGACTCCTCCAGCAGCAGTAGTATCCTCGACTGGATCTTAGTCTCACCCTCATTATTTACCTGACAGTGGCATACTTCCTGACTCCCTCAGCGATCACCTTCCCACTTTTGCTCAATGCCTTACTTCTCCCCTACAGTTATCTCATAACTATATCTCCACTCACTGCCTAAAACATTTCAGTCCCACTACCTTCTCTAACTCTCTAAAATCAATAAACTGGAGCCCTCTAAGAACTCTAACCCTAGAAGATGGTTACCTACTTCAACTCAACTTTCTTAAACTTGTTAGACAGCTATGCCCCCCTAAAATCCAAAAGAATAAAAAGCAAAACAGTCCCTTGGCTAACCAAAAATACACTAGCTGCCATGCGGCTCAGAGATAAAGCCTGGCTATGCAAACAGAAAAATAAGACTCCCTCCACCCTCTAGGAGTACAAATCACTTTGCAATAAAGTCAAGAAGCTTGTTACAACAGACCGAAAAATGTATTTCATCTCACTACAAAACAACCATAAAACAAATGCACAAAAATTCTGGAATGGTATCTCCACTCTCCTTAACCCTGGCAAGAAAGAAAACCCTTGTACAGATCCCGATGCTCTAGACATAGAACTAGCTACCCAATTCAACTCTTTTTTAATAAACTCAATCTCCAAACTAACCTCGTCTTTCTCTACCAACACTACACCCCCTACCTCCACATCCCCTCCCCTGGCCTCACTATCACAATGCCTCCACCTCCTAACCCCCTCCTTTCTCCATAAAACCCATACCCATATCTTCCATAAAAAACTTCTCCAAAAACTAAAACCATGCTCCAACGCCCTTGATAACCTTCCCTCACACTTTCTAAATATAGCCGCTGAAGCCATTGCCTTACCCATCAGTATACTAATCAACCGTTCTATCCAAGAAAGTCATGTACCCCAACTATGGAAAAAGGCCTTCACTGTAACCCTGTATAAAGGGGTAACAATAATAACATTACAAACTTCCACCCTATTGCCATCCTATCCCCCATCTATAAACTCATTGAAAAATGTATCCCTCTACAACTTCTTCCCTACCTTACCGACAATCACTTACTTACTCTAACATAGCATGGATTTAGACCTGTCCACAGTACCACCACTGCCCTTCTTTCCTTCTTAGAAATTGTTAACAAAGCCTGCGACTCTGGCTGCATAGTATCCGCCCTCCTACTTGACCTCTCTAAGGCCTTCGATACAATATCTCACAACCTTCTAGCTAAATTCTCTAAACTAAACATATCCCTTTCCACCCTCAGTTGGTTTAATAGTTATCTCTCAAACAGATGCCAAGTGGTCAAATGGAAAACAGCTACCTCCTCCTTCCTCGATACCCCCACTGGAGTCCCCCAGGGTTCCATACTGGGTCCCCTCCTCTTCAGTATTTTTATAAATGATTTCCATCACTCAATCCCCAATGCAAAACTTATCCAATACGCTGATGATTCAACCATAATCTGTTCTGCCATCTCCAACCCCACACTTATAAAGCTCACACAAGAAGCTTTTTCTACCACAGAACAATGGATGTTAGATAATCACCTAGCAGTCAATGCCTCAAAAACCAGACTAATGTTATTTACTCCTACTAAAACAACCATCATTGACAAGAATTAATTTTCCATCAAAAGCCATAACAATACATCTCTCGAATTAGTATCTGAGGCTAAATTACTAGGTGCCCTCATTGATGACCAGCTCAAATTCACCTCTCACCTACTAATAAATATCAAAAAACCTACCAAAAACTTGGTATGCTATACCGCCACAATTGTTACCTTACTCCTTCTACTAAGTTTATTCTCGCTACCACATATCTCATCCCTTCTCTTCTTTATGGCGCTGCACTTCTAACATACCTACAATCCTCTCTTAAGACAAAACTCTCCTCCTGCTATTACAAAATTGCAAAGTTTGCCACAAACCAAAAGTCTTCTACCCATCACTGTCTAGCTCTTCGTCAATTAAATTGGTTAGAGCTGCCCAACTACCTATCCTTTATTCAACTTACCCATGCTCATAAACATATTTTCATCCCCTCCCTCTGTCCATCCCTATCTTCTACCTTCAAAATGCACCTCCCTGACAGACTATTAAGATCTAACAATCAAAACCTAATAGAACTCCATAAACCTACCCGTCCCTCGGGCACAAATCTCCTATCCTTCACCCTTGCATGCCAATGGAACTCGCTACCTCCATCCATCCGTACCACCACAAACCTCTCTTCCTTTAAAAACTCACTCCACTCACACCTAATTTCTCAGTGGGAATGCTCCTGCTCCCACCCCTCTTAATCTCTTCTACTCTCTTCATCTCAGTCTTCTTGTATTCCATACTTGGTTTTAACAGGAATCGATCCATACATAAACAATCTACTCTTGATTTACAATGCTGATACGTTTATCTCAGAAGTTGTCTCAGTAAATTAAATATTTTATCTGCAATTAGTATAACCTAAGCTTTGACTGTCATTTTTCCTTTAGATATTGTATGTTTAAGTGCAATTTTATACCAATACTTTTGTACTTACTATAACAAAAGCTTCTATTGTAATTTTGTTGTATTATTGTTTTGTTTTTGGAGCTTTTCTCCCCAGGACTCCATTGAAAATGGGTTCTTCTAGGCCCAATGGACTATCCTGGTAAAACAACTGTAAATACATAAATAAATAAATAAATATATAATATTGTAAATAATATACTTTATAACTTGGTAAATTTTATTTTTATTTATTGTCATTTGTTAACTGGGTTGGTCCAACTGAGCCAAGGGCCCATTTTCAGTGGAGACCTGAGGAGAAAAGCTCCAAATACAATTATAGTTAATCAAGAGAGCACTAAAATTACAATAGTTATATTAAACAAGAACTTATACATAAGCTGAAATCCTCTATATTATTCAGTTATGAATTAGTTTCAGCAATAGAAGTACAATAACAGCAGGATAAACCATATGCAGAAATGCTTACAAGAAGAAAATATAGGTATACTGAACTGGTATCATGTGAAAAAACAGAAAGTAATCAGAGTAAGAAAATAAAGACAGGAGGAAAAGCTATGGGATGTCAGGTGTCAAATGTGTCATACAAGTCAGTAGCTTACCCTGTGAATGGTTTAGCATAACTCCTTATTCCTGTTCCTTACCTCCATATTCCTATTCACGCTCTCTCTTTAGGAAGTTTTTACTTTCTAGTGTATTCTAATGATAGCTATCATCTTAGCAGCTAAATTCTGATCTTGTCATGTTTTTGTCTTGGAAACCCTATAATATTATGATAAAGTAATCTCAGAATTAACTTACAGCTGACAGGCCTGGGAAATTGCTGTCAAAACGAGTACAGTAAAATTGGACTAACCATCAAATGGTGAAGACAATGAGCAACTAAAGGAACATGCAAGCCTATGATGATTTAATGACACAAAAATGTTCTGTGACAAATTATGGAAAATGAAATGACCTGCTATTAGCTCAGTCTTATAAACTGAATGCTGTATAATAAATATTTCCCTACTTGTCTGTCTTCATCCATCAGAAGTTTGTGAGTTGCCTGTTCAGCTCATGCTCTAGTTTTTACCAAAGACATGCATCACTCCCTAATTAATCTCATCAACACAGATTAAATGACATTAAGGGCTTATCATTTATTCAGTGCCTGGTCCTTCACATTTATAGACTGGCAAACTAAAAAGTTCAGAAAAATATTACTTTCAGGGAATCATAAGTGTGGTATTACTGTGTATGAAAATAAAGTAAATTAAGCAATAAAATTGAGCTACGAATTACATATCACTCCTGACAAACCCTCATTAAATGAAATTCTCGGAAAACTGACAGTTTTCTAGTGTCAGATCCTTAACACAGTAACACTGGCAGGTGCCCATACCAACAAGGATCCAATCTAGCATTAGAAAAAAAATGTTATGTTTTAATTCTAAAATTAAGTAAACCATCCGGTTTCATCCCGCCAGTAAATCTTTAACCCATGGCAAGCTTTCCTCCGTTAGATTTACTTCTAGCTACCCATTATGCCAGTTCCTAGCAAGATTTTTTTTTATTTATTTCCACCAAAATCATCCACCTACACAAATATTTTATAGCTTGAAAGTCCCTTTGTCCATTCTCTGGACTTCCATAGCTTCCTCCTTGCCAGCTCCCTCATTTTTCTTTGGTTCTCCAGGATCTGGTAGAACAGGGAAGCATCCATCCTGTCCCCTTTTCACAGCAGGCAACAACTTTTTATTCTAGAATGTTTCTGGTTCCAAGGGAGGAGGGATCATGGAGGCCCATTCCAGAACTGTCTTTTCTCAACACCTTTCTCAACATCCCTTCTTTCGGGATGCTGTCTCTTCAGACACTTTTTCCTCAGTTGCTTCTTCAAGGTGTCTCTGGATTTGAAGGACATTTACCTTCATATTCCTATTCACTCTCTCTTTAGGAATTTTTTACATTTCTCTGTTCCTTCCTATCGTTATCAGTTCTCTGCTTTCATTTTGGTCTTTCTACAGTTCTGAGGGTCTTTACCAAACGTCTGTCACCTATGGCAACCTTCTGCAGACTTCAGGGAGTTCAAATATTCCCTTCTTTGGATGATCTTTTAATACAAGTCCCCTCTCAACAGCTCCTGCTTCAGAATCTAGACTTCACTATCCTTCTTATGAGTAGTGTGGGGTTCACCCACAATTTCAAAAAGTATGTGTTGACACCCTTCAGAAACAGGTGGTTTTCAGTTGCAGGATTCAGACCACTCCAGTGTTGGCTTGTCTCTCACCTCCAAAGTTCCTCTGTTTGACTGCTTATTTGCTGTTTCTTCTTCATCTTCTGGTCCTTCCTCCAAGGGAATTTCTCTGATTCCTGAGGTACATAGCAGCCACCATTCCCATAGTTCTCTTTGCCAAACTCCTCATGAGGAAATTTCAATGGTACCTCAAAACTGTTTGGCTCCAGCAGTGCCACCCTCCTAAGTATCTGGTTCCTCTCTTACCTTGTCTCAAGGTCAAGATCTGCTGGTGGATTTACCAGATTTCCTTGAATCTAGATCTGCCTTTTCAGGTTCCTTTCCCTACTGAAGAGCTGTACATAGATGCTTCCCTACAACATTGTACTTGAAAGACTGTATTACTTGTGGCTCTTACCTCTACCAAGAAGGTCTCTGAACTTCAAGCACTCATGGCAGTTCCTCCTTTTTTGGGTTTCAGTAGGACAGGGTGCCTCTTCATACTTTTGTGTTGAAGGTGATTAGTGATTTGTCCTTGAATCAGTCCATTCATATTCCTTCTTTTTTCCCCTTCTACACAGAATACTAGTCACAAGGTTCTTCACACCTTGGATTTACATGCACAGCTCAGATATTAGTTGGACAAGACAAAACATATCAGGACATCTGAGCACCTTTTTGTTTCCTTTCATGCCAGGAAATTGGGTCTGACAGTTTCTAAGCAAACCATCTCATCCTGGATTTCTAAGGCCATTACATTTTTCTATTCTTTTCATGGCAAACAACGTTCTTCTGTTTGTGCTCATTCTACCAGGGAGTGACCTCTTCTAGTGCTTTTTTCAAGAGTTGATAGCAGATCCATCTTAGAAGCTCTGCTTGGTCTTCTGTTCACATTTGCCAAACATAACAAGTTAGATGTCATTTCCAGGTACAGGCCAAGTTTACCAAGGCCACCCTCCATGGGTTTGTGGAGGGCTCTTCCATGCTTTCTTCCTCCCATACTTTCCCATAGCTTTTGTTGTCTCTCAGGAGTAAAGAATACTGCAACAGTGATAAGAAACAGTTGTGTAAAATCTTACCATGACAGTAAATGTCCTACTTCTCACTGGTGCAGTATTCTGTTCTTCCCTCCTGCTCCTTGTTACTTTCTGTTGCCCTGCACCTGGCCGAGGGGTCCTTCTTACATCCTTTTCTCCTTTTTTTCCTGCCTGGATGTGCACATTATTGCTTTTTCTGGGGTTGCTGTAGTTCTTCTAGGGTATTTCAGTTCTGAGGATTAGGTGTCCATACATCCCATATGTACCCTACCCCTTGCACATTGGACATACATCTCATGTTCAACACCTGGAAAGAGTAAAGACTTTCATATGCTGGCTGGATGTCTGGCTATCCTCAACAGGATATCTCAAAAGTAAAGAATGCTGCAACAGTGCGAAGTAGAAGCTCTACTATTATGGTAAGATCTTACACAACTGTACTTTCAGGTGTGAAATCTGGACCCTGAATCTGTAAGGCAGATAAGATGCCTAACATGTAAACTACTGTGCTATGTATTTCCATGGATTAACTTCAGAATATCAAAGGTTTAAAACTATGAATTTCATATGGTCGAGACCATATGATCGAAGTTTCAAGCACCCCCCACACCCCCGCTACTTAAATATACCAACTCTGAGATCGCACTACAAAGAGGAAAAGGGAAAATCTCCTGCTCCGTGCTGCATGGAGATCTCCATTCAGAATTTCTATGTTTTAAAACTTACATCATATGGTCTCAATCATATGAAATTCAAAGTTGTAAACCTTCGATATTCTGAAGGGAAGCCATTTCCCAATACCATCTGATTCTCACACTACTAATTTAACTACAGCCAACACATTGTACATTCTACCAACCACACATGCACCACATTATTTTTCATTTATAAATCAGAGGCATGATTTCAGTGCTTAGGGGGTAAATACAAATTGACAAACACACCATAATGCATTTATTTGGTGATTTCTGAGTTACTGTTGTTCAGTATGCAATTTAGCACTGGATCATAATGTAGCCATTTTAACCCGCGGTGGTGGTGTTGCGGTAGAACACACAGTGGTGGTGCTGCGGTAGCGTTGTCGCCTCACAGTAAGACGCTGTCCGGTTCGATTCTCAGCTAGAGCATCTTCTGCGTGGAGACATGCGTGAATGGGCGTACCTTCATTGAAGGTTGTGCATCAGGGCTGGTAACTCGGCACATAAAAATCAACTACCAATCATTAGCGGACCGGAGTTCAGCTGTGGCGACCCCTAACCGGGAAAAGCCGAAAGACACAACAACAAATCATAATGTAGTCATTTTCTTAATCTTATAAGCTCAAAGTTTCCATAAGCTATCTGTGGAGATCTGCATCATGAAGCATGACACTTTCTTGTGTTATTCTGATCAGAAAGATGATTTCACTTTTTTAATCTGCTGACAGTAAAAAAACAACTAGGCACAAGTTCCAGTTTCAGGTGCAAATGGAGAGCACTGTCTGGTTAAGTGACTGCCTCAGTAACATAATAGGCAAACAGAAACTCATGAAATCAGTCCCAGGTCTGTAGGTTAAAGCTCATTAGCTGCTCATATCATTAACTGTATTAAACTAACTGCCACATTATACAATGACACCACAGAGGACAGAACTTGAAAATGCCAGTGCCATTCATTATAATAACTAGCCAGGAAAAATATGCTAAGGTTTCATATAGAACTTTTGAAAATTGCCTAATCTTTGACATAATATTCAACACTGTGAATGTGCAGAAGTAAATGTACCTCTTCTCAATGTTTTATCCACAAAGTTTCAAAATGGAATTACTACGGTCACCTCAATAGCATGCTATTGATTTCTCACACCTGTTACAAAACAGCCTTCAGTGTGAAACTGGACAATTACAGTGTCACCGTTCAACAGGTAGAGATTTAATATAAAAATTCTGTCTGGCCACTTTGAGGCTATTGACAGTTTGTAGAATTACGTGCCTGTAATCATTTGGGAAACATGTGTATGTGTGTTTGTGTGTGTGTGTGTGTGTGTGTGTGTGTGTGTGTGTGTGTGTGTGTGTGTGTGTGTGTGTGTGAGAGAGACTTTACTTCTGAGCATTTTATCTCAAAATTGTCAATGTTACATGTGGGAGGTTCACCTGAGGAACCTTGCTGCTGACATTGTACAGTTGTTTTACAAACAATGATTTTGTACAGTGACCACAGAATCATTGTTTGTGGTTAGAACTATCTAGGAACACTGTAGCACTTCCTGTGGTAAGTTTAGAAGAAAACTGATCTAAAGACCTGGTTCAAAATGATTTGTCATGCTTGTCATCTCAATGGCATTCTGTGACTTGGAAGAGAGAATTTTTTGGTACTTACGTATTATCGCAACCACATTTGTAAAACCGATAATATGTAAGTAGCAAGTATTCATATGGTGTTCACTTGGTGACACAGATATTTTAAGTCATTGCGTCAGTTTCAAAGTGTATAAGTAATTCTAATGTATCCGGATTTTTTTTAGGCTGTTGTCCTCCCATTATTTTAGGTTTTCGCTACATGCCTTGCTCTTGCGGTGCCTTGTTGACAGGAATGTCTGTCATTGTCAGTTCTTTGCCAAGGCTTGCCTTCAGTTAGGACAGAAAGGTTAATGTGAAAGGTGGAAGTGGAGGAAGTGGTAATGTCCGTTTTGAGTTTGTTACATGTACTGATCATATTTCCGCACTCCGAAATTAAATGGGCCATTGTACATAACTGGTGCTTTGCTGCAATGTACTTACTTCCCACTGCTATTGCACCTATACACACCTGACAACTATCGAGATTTGTGCACAATGTCCAGCTTTCTGACCCATGTTTATGGTCTGTCCCTCATAACAATGTGTCACTGTCTATCAAGTCAGCGGGATGATGTGAAGATGGAAGTCAGTAAATATTGATATTCATAGGCTGTATGTGTAGCAGCAGGTTACTTTTACTTCTCAGTACATGTCATCGGCAAAGGATGCTACCCAGGAATACGAATTTACACATTATTCCTGTTCCTGTCGCAAAACCAAAGTGATAAATACTGCTTTGGACTTTAAACACCCTTTTTTAATTTCAGAAGCACTTGTTTTGCAATGACATTATGAATTACACCACACTAGAAATGTGGTTGCAATAATACGCAAGTACCATTTTTTTTTTTAAGGGAAGAGATTCATGACCAAGTGCTGAAAACATTCTTGAAACAGTTTCACAAGATTAAAATAAAAAAAATATTACAGATTAACATGGCACTGGGAAACCAAAGAATAATAACGTCTTTTACCCCAAAACCAAGGGAGAGGGATTCAGCTAAAAATGCAACATGAACTCCTAATACTGAAAAAACAACATAATAAACTCATAGAAGAGAAACCAATACAGATATTTTAATATGGTCTATATCATATGAGCAACTCGCACAAATTGCGAACGCTCATAATATCGAACGTACCGGACCTCGAACTTCCTATTGTGGGGGGCTGTGCTCCAACTCCGAGATCATACTACAGTGAGGAAAGGGCAAATATCCCATTTATCACTGTACCGCAATCTCAGAAAAAGCACTTCGAGGTCCGATACATTTGATATTATGAACGTTCACAATTTCTGCGATTTGCTCATATGATATAGACCCTTTTAATATGTGTTGTTACAAATAACAAAAGTGATCAATAAACATCCAGACAAGCAAGTAAAGGTGTCATCCTTTTTTACAAGAGTTGGTTTATACTGGCAAAATGACAGGAAGCTAAGGGACAGAGAATTTAAAACAGATGAACTATATTACATGGCTCTATTCACAAACCAGCCTTCAAGATGTGGTTTGATAACAGCTGCTTAGAGACTTTGTTGTAAAAAGTCACAAAAAAACAAATCAAAATTTTTCAAAAATATTAGAAGAATGAAAACCATTTTATCCTAGTGCTAAGCCTAATGCTCATATATAATAAGATGACATATATCTTACAATGCAGCATTCATACAGCCAGTGCTTTCACTCACATCAACATTCCCACAGATGACATTTAACCAAATGTACTTAAACAAAGTACAACATGCATTTGAAAATTGACATTCTACATCAAGATGTAAGAATATTGTATGGAGGAAAGATAGAACTTCTGAAGATGGTCTTTCACTGTGATCTGCAAAAATGAAATAAAATGTACAAGTACATATATTAGTATCTTATTTAAACTAACTGAGCAGGATATACCCTGTGGTTAATAGTCACCTCCACTATAGCAAAAATAGAACAGTCATAGCATAGTAAGCACTACAAAGCAAACAAAACGTGTATCTTCACAAGAATACAGATACGTTGGCAATAAATGCATACAAAAAGTATCAATGCTATAATAAACATTATTGGGGGGGGGGGTGGAAGCCACACAAAAACATACTAACATTGCACATCTTCCCATAATCTGGTACATGAGGGACTGGAACTTTCTGCTGTGGATCTGGATTAAAATGTGGTGACAGAATAACATTTAATCTGGGTAGCAAGTTAAGGGAGAAGAGGAGAAAAATAGAAATGTATTCATTAATTTCATTAATTTGCTTTACAGTGAAGGCAGTTCATGAAAACTACCTCAGAAACTGGAAATGAAAAACCTCTAAAAGGTTTTAGAATGTACTGTGAGGTTTGTAGCTTTGAAACCAGTTACAATAACATGAGAGGTATAAAGTGCCCTGTATGGGTGTATACAGGAGTTTTGACCCATGTGAAAAAAAAATATTAATAATATAGGAATTGCCTCTTAACAGCAGTAGTTTCAGTGGAATAGTATTCAGTAAAAATAAATCATATAAATAAACTAAATTCTACTGAAAGCCACAAGATTCAGGAAAAGAAAGATTTTGTGTGTTAACCTGAGAGTGAGAAATGGGAACCTTTTAAGTGTAGGAGTAATGTAACTATGAGTAAAGATAATATTGTTTTATTTATTTTACATTTGTTGACTGGGAGTGCCCGACTGAGCTAAAGCCCTTTTTTAGCGGAGGCTCAGGGAATACTGTACCCAGTAGCTTCTCTAAAAGCCAGTAAAGATGATATGGGGTACTGTACCAACTAATTTCTCTATGTCAGTAAAGGTGATATGCGGTTCTGTACCCACCAGTTCCATTAAAAATTCAGTAAAGATGATTTGGGGTTCTGTACCCACTAGTTTCTGTCAAAGTCAGTAAAGATAATAAAGGGTTCTCTACCCACTAATTTCTCAAGATGACAGTAAAAATTATATGGGGTTCTGTACCCACTAGCTTCCCTACAAGTCAGTAATGAGGATGACTTGTAGAAGTAGGAGAATTGCTACTGGTTACAGCTCTTTTCGTCTATTCACTGCATGATTAAGTTCAGCACTAAAACTGAACTTAATGTTTCTAGCAGTACTTACAGAGTGGACTCAGTGTAGTTGCTGCAAATGACATAATTAATGATGACATAGGTAATGGACTGATTTTATCAAATTATAACAGGTTCTTTGATACATGTGGGTAAGTCATTGTGTCTGGGAAATGAGTCTAGTAGCCTCTGCAGTTTTTTCCTTTCTTCTTCTAGTTTTTTTTTGGCCAAGGCAAAACCATTCATTTAAATAAGTATCATGACTAGAAACATGTTTAGAATGAGGCTGAATTGCTTAAGAAGAAAGGATACAGTAGTATTTCCTGTATCATCTATACTAAGTAAAACCACATCACTGGCCTCTCTTTTCTCTTATATGGCTTATCATTGAAATTAGTAAAGCAAGAAAACAGATATTTATGAGATGCAAGGAAACAAAAGAAGGTAGTGACAAGAAAGTATTTATATAAATAGCATCACTGACACGTGCTGGGAAGAAGGCCATTTGGTAAGCACAGGCTTAAGCTGGATCAAGGGCTGCAAAGGGAATCATCCTGAGGCAAAGCATGATGTGTTTACTGTGTGCATGCATGACATTTGTGAAAAAGTCAAGGACAAAATTAACAAAGAATGACTGACACAGGACGCTGATGGACAGCTGATGACAAATGTACTGATGATAACATTGTTTAGTGAGAAGGAGACCGCTTCTAAAAAAAAAAAAAAGATGCTATTAATTTATTTGATGTGGTTTGATCTTCTTTATCCACGTCTTTTTGACTGTAGTGACTTACACTGATATATGTTCTATTTATATTCATACTGGAAGTGAGTCACAGTTCTTTGATTCATTTGCTTTGTAAATATCTTTTGCTATGCAAAATGTAATTTAAACACAAAGTCACACAACATAATTAAAACAGTGGCTACAATTAATAGTTTTATTTCACAGACTACTGGGGTCCATGCTAATTATACCATCTGAAAACGCAATTGATACAGCACCGACGACAGAATGAATGGAAACATGTTTATAATGTATCATCGATAGCTTTTGGGGGTAGGTTGACATATAACAGGTAAGTAATCGTGTATTAATTCTGGATACATTTCTTGATTCCAGTACATGGATAAACAAAAGCATTTCTAATGTAGTTATAGCAGGCTGTTGCTTTTTTTTAACAAAATAATGATGTTTCACCTATAGTACACTAGCAGGGCCCTTTTAACAGAAAAGACAGAAGTTTAATCAAGCAAAGTTGGTAGTAGTACATAACCAATCTAGCAGAGTGGTCTTGCAGACATTCCCCGGGATTCATGAAGCTCGACGCAAGGCTGGCGTTAGGCTTGCACCGTCCGTGCGGCATACAGATGGCGCAATAGCGCCATATGCATATTAATGAAGGCATGCTGCTGCCACATCCACGTGCATAGGAAACGTGCGCAAGTGCATGAGGCGTGACAAAGCGCCACATGGAGGCGTGGACATGTCGGCTGCTTACGTGCAATCTAAAATGCTGAATATTACAGCCTGCCTCCAATAGTAATCACACTTGTCAGTGTCCATGGATACTGAAACATATGCAAAGCATGCAAGACAGTTCTTGCAAACACAAAAATAAGAAGCAAACACAAATGCACGTAGCCGAATATTGAGTCCCCATCCCTCGAACAAATGACATTTAAAACCCCGTGCCTGTATTCTAATGCAGTGTTGATAGTTATACCAAGTGGAAGCGAAACGCATCGTGTTAACGCACCGCCAATAGCTAAGTCTAGCCCAATGGTCAGGGTTACCACCTGTCTCACATTGTGAGGGACAGTCCCCATCTGGGCAGTTGTGTCCATACCAAAACCATTATAAATGTAAAATATCCTGCGACTGTATGACATAATTATGTCCCACATCTCATG